>NC_035433.2:84382950-84484111 GCF_002127325.2 Helianthus annuus
CATGAACCCTTTTTTTTTTGTCCCCACGTCACCCATGCATCCAGGTGCGATTTAGGGGTTACCAGCTTTCTCGTGTTGGTCATATTTCACCCTAAACAAGCCATGCATTCACTCTCTATCATCCAATGCGAAGGTTATGAAGATGAAGAACATCGCTTCCAGTGGCGGATCTAGGATTCCGATCAAGCGGGAACATTTTATAAATAGGCGGTAACGAAATAAAAAAAACGTTAAATTTTTCTAAAATTTACACTAAAAACGTTAAAAATTTTCCGACCAAGCGGTAGCGGAGGCTCCCCCTTGATCAATGGTAGATCCGCCCCTGATCGCTTCCTAAACCAATGAACTTGAATCTACAATCAAAAAGAAGGGTTAACTATAATTTTCGTCCCTGTGGTTTGGTGGAACATGGCAGGGCCGGCTTCATAGGTTTGCCAACCTAGGAATAGGCCTAGGGCAACCAAAAAATAAGGGCCTCCAAGTTTATAGAAAGTTTTTATCTATAGTATATGTATTATACCCAAATAAATACGTTTATTTGTAAAACTAAATTACTTTTTCATTAAAGGAGCACAAACTAAATACTGTTTAGCAAAAAAAGACCCAGTTTCAAATCTCATTTCACATTAATTTCCATGTATTACAACACAACAACCATCGACATAATCATCATTATTCAGCAGTCTAAAGCCCCTAAAATATAGCCCAATCATCGTTCCCACTTCCCATCATAACCTGCTTTCAATTTCTAGGCGATCGGCCACCACTAGACGAAAAAAGTAACCGTAATCACCCATGATGACGGGTCTATTGGGATTGGAAGAGAGTTTATGGGTGAAATTAGGGCCTCCACTTTGTAGTTCGCTTAGGGTCTTCAAAAATATTGGAACGGCCCTCGAACATGGCAATTCAGTTCAAAAAAAAGAATTGCGCCAGTTCCGTCGTCAACATTTTTGAAACGTGTAACTTCAGTCCAAAAAGATAACGTCTTGCGCCAGTTCCGTACTCAACGTTTTTAATGGGCATTATCTTTTAGGGCTGAAGTGGCACGTTTAAAAAATATTGAGGACGGAACTGGCGCACATTTTTTTTTACTGAAGTGCTATTTTCCAAAAAAAAAAAAAAAAACAGAGACAAAAAATGACAGTTAACTCCAAAAAGAAAGAGAAAAGGACTCATAACTGCATTAAAATGGAAAGAGAAAAAAACCAATCCGAGTTATAGGTTCTTTGATTTGTAGTTGAATATACAAGTACCCCTCTTCCGGCCGATACTTCGACCACTAGTTAGCCTCTCTTGAACAATCAAATTCCGAATACTGATAATCGTATTCATCACCGTCAAGGGCATCAATTAACGCTGGTTAATCGCTCCCTCCTTGCACGTCTTGTTGAAAATATTGAAGAACACCCTCTTTGATTTTTTTGTTGGGTTGAGGCGCCATATATCTTCCAGCATCAGCCCGAGGATTGAGATTGAGTTTTTCTTGACCTTCAATGGTTTCTGATAGTGTGAAAACTAATTAATTGACAAGGATTTTAGTTAACTAGTAAGATTACCCATGCTACGCTACGTGGTTTCGGTCGATATCTATTTTGTTTCAGTATACCAACCGAAAGAAATATGCTCAAAAGTATATCGACACATGTTTTACCTCGACCCCGAAAACCATAAAAATAAAATTAAATTGGACAACGGGACCAATTGATTTTAAATTAATTGTAAAAATGTTATCTTAAATATAGCTTTAATGAAAAGGAACCTAAAACTAAAACACTAAACATAAAGAAAACTAAAAAAAAATAATAAAGTCCAGAAAAAAAATCAAGAAAGAAACAAAAAAACCAATAGGATAAAAGCACTATCCACATAACTTGCTAATTTCAATTTGCGTTAAAGCGTATACCAACTGAAAACATACATAAAAATAAGCATGAAAACGAATTATATTTGACAAATATTTCCGAATAAAATTTATGTTGAATCGTAAACCAACTTAAATTTATACCCACGTGTGCATAAAAATAAGCACGTAAGAAAATAGTTACGACGTGTGGTGAAAATTTTTTAGAAAGTTACTAGGTTGGAATTGTTAACAATGAAAGTTAAAAGGGTAAAAGTATAAATAAAAATAATAAAGACAAACGAGGAAAAACTTAAAAAGCAAAAAAAAAAAAAAAATTATTTTACATGTCGTTTGAAATTGTAGTATATATAATATTTTAAGATTATATCTTTTCATTTAATATTTGTAGTAAAGATAAAAAAACAAATGAGTAGTGTAAATTAATATTTAGCTCAGGAGTTGTGGTATACCGTCTCTAGACAAATCATTGAGTCTTTTTTAGCGCCCTACACCCACTTCCTTGGCGTCATAGGGAAGCGTCATTGAGTCTTCGACGGCCTGATAACGAGCGCCAACGGCTAGATTTTTTGCAGCCCCCATCTCTTTTGACTGTTGCAATCGGTAAGAATTTAAAAAAAGTTAACTTTTAAATTTCACACTATATATATCCAACCTATTTTACTCAAATTTTCATCTATTCTCTATAAATTTTATAAACTTTATTATACTCACACAATGTTTCCGGACAATCAAAATGCATGGGACACCAACAATCCGTTTTGGGGTAATTTAGCAAACAACAAGCAAGAAGAACAATACCGAAAAGACCCGTGAACGGGTGAAATTGGGTATTATCCTATGCCACCTACCACCCCAACCTTCCCTCATCCGATAACGCCAGTATCTTTGGATACTATTACGCAACGCCATTTTTTCCTCAAACCCAAAACATACCTCAAACCCAAAACATACCTCGAACCCAAAACATACCCGAAACCCAAAACGTGCCCGAAACCCAAAACATACCCAAAACCCAACCCACTTCCTCAAAAGGTGAACAATCGAGAAGGCACCGTAAGAAGTGCGAGAATGTATAATGTGCTCCTAAAACGATCTAGAGGTGGACGCCCACCAAAAGAACTTGTATTGTCGCAAGCATGGCTCGACATGTCGGATGATCCGATTGTTTATAATTTTTTTATCCATTTACTTTTTATATATTTTTATAAATATATTTTTATTATTACTTTGTTGCTACTATTTTTTTTAAATTATAGCAACCGACCAAGATATAGTCGTATTTTGGAGGCGTATACGTGAGTAGTTTTTTACCGCAATGGGTTGTGGTGAATATTGTACGACCGATTTGTTTTCATGCATATTAATCGCAATGTGCACCAAGATTAAGAACTTCAATAACATACACAATAGCCTCGTCAACAATCACATAAGAAGAAGCAGTTCAAGCGATGTGGACATAATGACCACCGCCTACAACGAATATAGAATGTATCATGGCCATCCGTTTACGATGTTACCTTCATAGGAGCTTCTATGCAAATCTCCAAAATGGCATCTTGTACCACCACCGTTTGACCCAACGGCCCATAGGTCAAAATGGTCCAAATCAACAACGACTAGCGAACCATCCGAGTCCGATGCTCGTACGACTATTAACTTAAATGACGAGTTGGAAGAACTGAATTTTGAGGAACCGCAAGAGCTGCCACGGCCAAAGGGTACAGATAGAAGCAAGGCAGCAAGGCAAGCACGAGACACCTCCTCTTCAACGCCATCGGATGGCCCATAAAGGAAAAGGACCATGAACTTAAAATGGAGTAACAAATCTAGAAAGATATGAAGTTTCTCGAGAAAAACTTTTCCAACCTACCGGAGGCGGACCAGGTAATTTCCGAGGCTCGTAAGGCAAAAATCCAAGTAAAATGTTTGTTATTTTTAGTAGGTTTTTTATTTATTTTAAAGTTGGTTGTTTTTTAAGTAACTTTGTAGTTTTTTAATTTTTAACTAGTTTGTAATGTTTTAGTTATTTTATTGAAATTATGTTTCTTTTAATTTTGTTTTAAAGAAAAATGGTATATAAATTAAAAAAATAATAATTACGTAATCATGATTGAGGCTTTAAACCATTGTATGCATGTTAAAGTGAGAGCTTTAAAGCCCCCACTGCTAGAAAAAAGACCTTTAATGATAAGCATTGCGTGTCATTAAAGGGTATATATGACACGCAAAAGAGTGTCACGAAAGCCCATGTCATAAAATGAAGATGACATGCAATCGTGTGTCATCTTTTCATGACGCACATTCGTGACACACGTTTATGACACACAATGCATGTCAAGGAAGACCTTGTCATAAATATGATGACACACATAGATGCGTGTCATGGTTTTAGGTATTTTAAAAAAAATATTTTCTTTAGAATTACCATATTTCTTATTAAATGATAATTGTCTCATACTAGAGAATAATATACATCCAATCACTCCGGTTCATGCAATATTTCAAAACATAATAACAAACATTTAAAAATTAACAATATATTTCATAAATGTTGATACTAACAAACCAGTATCTCATGCAATATTTCAAAAAAAAAAAAAAAAAAAAAAAAACTAACATAAATACAATACTCCATTAAACTATGTGAGTGAACACTAACGATCCTTCACCATTTGCTTGTGTAGCATGCCCAGATTTCCTACTCATTTCCATCATCTTCACCTACAAAATGAAAAAAAAAACAAATTTCATCCACTCTTTTATCAGTGAAAAGGGTATGAAGAAAAAACGATATAAAATGAGGCCCATTTATCATTTAAGGTTTATAGGTTTATGTGTCCGTCATAATATTTTGCTTAAAAAACATGTACTCTACGTGTTCTTTGAACTATTCTTCCTTCTCTTCGTAGCTAGAAAGAGCAACACCTTCAATCTGGTCAATTCATCAATAAGGAAAAAAAACTAATAAAACAAAACATGACAATTTATTTTATCCCACTTACTCTTGTTTTATCACGTATAACAAGAGTAACGTTGTTTTGCATGGACCAAATAATCTCATCATGACCTGAAAAAAGGAAAAGATCAAAGTAGATTGTTGAAAGCTTCCATTAATTAGAAGAACAAAACAAAGATCTAAAAATATGTACTTTGAAAATGGTTTTTACTTAGTCTAGGCTTATTTGCAGCATGCTCACGACTAATATCATGGCACCACCTAAGCAATACATTTTCTTATAAATTGAAGCAATATTTCGTAATGTAACATGGTGTATCTCATATCTCAACACACTAACATAATTTTATGAATTGAAGCAATATTTATTATATTTTTTAATAAACTAGTACCTTATTGACGATAACACGGTGTCTTTCTTAGTATATGTGAAAGAAATGTATAAAGTATAAATTAAATTGTAAAATTGCATATAAAAATTTAGCATCTGGTACTCTTCTTGTTCTTGCATCACTTCACAATAAAAAGATTACTAAAAAGAATTATGAAACAACGACTTGTAGCACGAATTTAAATTTCTTTTCCAGGGCCGTCTATCAGGGGGTGCAGGAGGTGTCTGCGATCATGGCCCAAATCAATATAGGGCCCGAAATTTTTTTAAATTATATATATATATATATATATATATATTTAAAAAAATCCTGGATGTTTGTATAAATAAGGGCCTGCTAAAAGACCCAAAGTTTTTTAACTAAGGGCCTGTTTAAAAGTAAAAAAAAAACGACCCAATTAACAAGCCCAAGTGACTAGTCTAAACAAAAATAAGTGCATGCTAGATTAGGGAAAGGAAACAAAATGTCGCACTGTCGCAGGCAGTATAGTATATCGCACAGGGAATTGGGACGAGGGAAACTGGAAACAAAACGTCGATCATATGTTTTTGTCGTTTTGATTTCATATGTTTTTGATGTCATACGTTTTTTATGTCATAATATATTAATATGTGTGATTCTGATTTCATATACTATAAAACTTTGAATGAATGTTTTTGGTTAATATTTAGAAATTATGCCTCCCGTTCCTAAATACAAATACCTATCCGGCCATCAAAAACGTAAGAAGAGGAAGCTAGAGGAAGAGAAAAGAAAGGCGGACGAAGTAAAACAAAATCGAATACACAAGTTTTTTTAAAAGAAACTCAAAATTCTAGTTCTAACTTGAGTAACGATAATGTGGGTGAAGAAGATGTGAACGTTGACGAAGAACAAAATTGTTCTCTTAGCAAGTAGGTTCGATAATTTGATCATTTTTGCTACACTATTTTTGTTAATTTGTTTTATCTATTTCATAACAATTATCATAGTATTATGCGTTTTTAGTATTTATATATTTGATTGAATGATTGATGAGTTTACATTATATGAAGATTTGCGAATAGGGCCCAAATTTTTTATCTCGAACAGAGCCAAATTTTTTTTGTGACTTTCGGAGACGGCCCTTTTCTTTTCAAATATAAGATTTGCAAACAACAATCAATTAATTAAATATTAACATTCCAAAGTCGTATTAATTAAAAGAATATAACCGAGAAAACATACCAACAACATCTCTAATGAGATACGGCACTGAAGTTTGTCAATAAACGGAGTAACAAACACATCTTTCAAATTCAACAACAACTCCTCTTGTGCAGAACGGATGTAGGTCCCTCGGAGGATGAGGTTCAACCTTAACCTTGTTATGTGAAACACACTAGCAAGTGCGGAATCCAAGCTAGTGTGCAAACCGGGATTAAACAAGCACAAACACAACACACAAAGTTCACCGATTAACACCACTTGTATTAATACGAATGAAAGTTTCCGGTTACAAGCTCAATGTTTACAAATCAGTTTTGCAAACTCTCTAAGTGTGTGTGTTCTTGACAGAATGCTCTCCTATCTCTCGAGTGTCTATCTTTCTGTCTATGTGCATCTACCATCTAGAGAACACACTGCATGGGTATTTATACCCAAACACAGCAAGTCTGTCCGAAGGATCATGTTGACTGCTCGATAGATGATCTATCGAGCATAAAGCTATCGAAGGATACACATATGCCTCGAAGGATGCCATATCCTTCGAGGTCCATCTGCATCTATCGTAGGTTAACTTTCGAGCATATCGAAGGATCTAAATTATCCTTCGATGTCTCATCCTTCGAGACAGACAGTTACAACCATATACAAACTGTTTGTCCAAGTCAAACCAGGAGGATGGTTGACTTGGTCAAACTTACAAGACTAACATAGACATCGTTCTACATCGTGACCGAATACAGACAAAGTACAGACACAAGTGCACCAACAAACTCCCCCTTGGCTGTAGCTTTGTCTCGATCTTGATCATCTTTGATCTTCGTGTCCTCAAGACTCTGATGTCATTTTAAGTCTTCAATGTCGGAGGATCTTCAAAGTCTTCACGTCTTGAAAGCAGAAAGTGTATCAACAAACTACTCGTATCATGTAGGAAGTGTGTTGACAAACTCCCCATTAACATAAGCTCCCCCTTGAGTTATGCTCGTGAATGACTTGATCTTCAATGCTTGAGATCCTTGTGGTGTTGATGGTGGTCAGCGGCAACTCGATCATCTTCATCTTTTGAGTGCCTTCACGTCGTGTCTTCATTCCGAAGCTTGTCATCGACTATGTTCTCCTTGCCTTTAGAATCTGCACATGCAAGAAATCTAAACGCGTAATGAGAACAACTGCTTGGAATATAGTTAGCATAAACAAATGACACACTAATGACCATGTCACAATCAAACACCGTCCGACAGTTTGAAAGTTTAATAAATTTGTCAATTTTAGTTTATAACTTTCAAAACTTGCAAATTTCGACCGTTTATGAAGATTTAGTCAATTCGGTTTTCGTTCAGGTTTCAGGTAACGAAGACTCGAGCTCCAACATCGTACGATCGAAAATAAAATAGAAATAAAATCTTTTTGGCTTTTATAAAGTTTATATTAAAACACACCTAAAATCTTTTTGGTATTTTTGAATTTTTCAAATGTAATGACTGAAAGCAGTAAATAAATATATACAGACATTCTTTTTGCGAGTTTCGAGGGTAAGAGAATCATATCAGTGTACGGTCATGCCAAAACACTCTTGTTGTTCAATTAGTTAACATTAAGATAAGCCTCCTATAACAATTATCGGTATTGCTGTCCACTTAAGCTCAACTTATCAGATGTAATCATGGCGAGGGGATACGTTAAGGTATGATTTATACTTACCGACCGGTGTTCATCCACATCACGACACATTCCCGTATCAAGGTATGCACGAGGGTTCATCTTACCGGTGAGTATACCGATTATCATCTGTTTGACCGTATATGATGTGAGATTCTCACTTATTTTGATTTGAAAACAAGCCCTATGTGATATAATCACTTATTGATGAGGAACTTGATTTTCATATGCAGGAGGGCACAGGAGCAAGTCCGTGAACAGGTCAGTACTTTCGTACAGCAGAGAGACGAACTTAACTCCCGGATAAATGTGATATTTTATCACTTATTTGATTTGGACATGTGATTGTTTATCACTTATTGAGGTCGAATGCAGCATGTAATATGTACACGTATGTATAGTATCATGGAAGATCTAGACTTGCGTCCCCGTTGTTTTTCGGTAAAAGATACAACCATGATACCCAGATGATAAGCAGCATAAAGACCGAATATCTCAGAACCTCGGCAATCTATCAAACGAAATTTCGGTACTAAGACCATATGCCAATGAATGGTTCCCACCTGGTCTTCAGTCGATTTAAGATTTATATCACCCTGCACACTTTAAAATGATTGTGAGCCTACCGATACATCTTATATAGAGCTGCTTATCGTTTTTCATTTAAGGTTTAAAGAGGTTTGGATAGACCACTGATGTACTATCATTTTCTCTTTTGCTCGCCAGGAAACTCATTTTTGCTTTTCTATTGTTTTTGTGTTTTTGAAATTTTTCGATGTTTTTGGATTTTCAGATTTTTGGATTTACTCCCCCTAAAATCAATAAACTAAGACAAATTTAAAACACAAAGGTATATACAAAAATGATTTTCCGATGTTGGTTTACTCTTGCTTGACCTTAATGCCGTTTACCAATAATAAAAAGTCAAATCTTGATTTGTCAAATGCTTTGGTAAATAAGTCGGCACGTTGGTCATCGGTGTGGACCTTAACAACATCGATTAGCCTTTTCTCAAAGCAATCACGTATGAAGTGATATTTGATTTCGATGTGTTTGGTCTTTGAGTGCTGCACAGGATTTCTAGTGATCTGTAATGCAGCAGAATTATCAACGTAAATAGGAGTAGTTAGGAATTCAAAACCGTAGTCCCGCAATTGTTGTTGGATCCAAAGAACTTGGGAGCAACAACTTGAGGCAGCAATGTATTCAGCTTCACATGTTGATGTAGCGACACACGTCTGCTTCTTGCACTGCCATGTGACTAGGCGATTTCCTAAAAATTGACATCCAGCCGTTGTGGATTTGCCGTCGATTTTGCATCCGCCAAAATCAGAATCACTGAAAGCAACCAATTCAAAGTTATTATCCCTAGGGTACCATAGACCGGTGTCAGGGTAACCCTTCAAATAACGAAAAATCCTTTTGACAGCTGCAAGATGTGAGGCCTTCGGGTTGACTTGATATCTGGCAAGCAGGCACGTTGGGTACATTATGTCTGGTCTTGATGCTGTGAGGTACATAAGAGATCCGATCATTGCGCGATAGTGTGAGGGGCTAACAGCTTCACCCTTCAAGTCTGGAGTAATTCCGTGATTTGTCGGCAATGGGGTACCAATGGGCGTTGCATCAGACATCTGGAACCGGCTCAAGATGTCACCAACATATTTAGTCTGATGGATGAATATCCCAGACTCAGTTTGTTGCACTTGTAGGCCCAAGAAGAAGGTCATTTCCCCCATAGCACTCATCTCGAATTTATCCTGCATAATGCGCTCGAAATTCCTACACAAGACATCATTAGTAGAACCAAAAATAATATCATCAACATATACCTGTACCAGAAGAAGATCTCCATCTTGTTCTTTGATGAAAAGAGTACAGTCGATAAGACCTCTTCGAAAACCGTTCTCCAGCAGATAGTTAGATAAGGTTGCATACCAAGCTCGTGGTGCTTGATGTAGACCATAGAGAGCTTTGTTGAGCAACCAAACCCGATCGGAATGGATAGGATCTTCAAAACCTGGAGGCTGTTCGACGTATACCTCTTCTTCAACCACACCATGTAAGAATGCACTTTTGACGTCTATCTGGTAAACCTTGAATCCTTTGAATGAGGCATAAGCCAGAAAGATCCGAATAGCTTCCAGACGTGCAACAGGTGCATAGACTTCGTTGTAGTCTATTCCTTCTATCTGACGAAAACCTTGAACGACTAAACGAGCTTTGTTCCGGATAACAACTCCGCGGTCATCCTTTTTGCATTTGAAAACCCAACGGGTACCAATCTTCTTGTATCCAGCAGGTTTCTCTACGAGTCTCCAGACACCCAGCTTCTGGAATTGTTGCAGTTCTTCCTGCATTGCTTCAACCCAAGAGTTATCTTTCATGGCTTCTTTCCAAGTTCTTGGCTCTTCCTGTGAAACATAACACGCGAAAGACCAATCGTTTTGTTGCTCGGATTCTCGAATAGCTGCATACAGGCCTACATTGTTGTTGTTTCGCAACATGTTTCTTGTTTGAATTCCACTTTGCACATTTCCGATGATGTTTTTGTTGAGGATGGGTATTATGAATCCTTGTTTCTGGATTATCTGGAATTGGAATATTTATACCCAGGTTGTTGAGATTGAGATCAACAACTAAATCAATGCCCGGAATTGACGAAGAGGATGATGCAGTAGCTTCAGCTGTTCTATGGGTATCCACTGGAGGAGTACCCTCTGAAGTACCATGAACGGCTGTTGTTGGAGCTTCTTGACCTGCATCTAGAAATTCATCATCCTCTGAAGATTCGTTCAATTCAGCAGCATCGTGAAAATCCTCATTCTCGAGAGTATTATTGTTCACCGAAGATGGTTCTTGATTGTCACACCCCGATTTCCACGTGTCTCACCGGTGGGCCCGGTGGGGGATTACCGTGACGATGTTGGCAACAATATAGTCAAACCACACAATTATATAATGCACAGCGGAAGCATAAGATAAATATATAAATTTCAACCTCTGATCGTAATATCAAAATGTATTACAGGGGTTGGATATATCCACAGTGGATCGTAAATAGATATAAAGTATTGTTCCATCAGATACTGCAATCAAGCTTGCGAGACTTATCCCGACGCTAGGGAGCTAATACCAGCCAATTACGTTTAGGTACCTGCACTTAGTCTTTTTGGGGAAAATACGTCAGTTTACACTGGTAAATACATTCAACTGACACATTTGAAAATGTTTAGTAAAATTGATTTGAATGCACAGGGCACAAACTCTTTTATAACTTGGGAAAATTCATAATGATCTTGTGAACGTTTTACATGTTCTTTTATGCGTTCAGTAGCCCGGGTCGTGCCGGGTTAAAGATTTATAGACACACCACGTTTGCGTAAAACCGTAGTACAAAAACCAACGGCTACGTCTTTTAATTTTAATGTCGACACTTTATACCGGGTGTACGCCTACACCGGGATGTCGATGGTCGTGGCCATTTCGTAAAATGATGCCAAGGATATCCGGGACAACGGTCATTAAACCCCCCAAAGGCTTATAAGCAACAAAACTGTTTAAATGAGCCAATCATATTTAATCAATTAACCACCTAAGCGATGGAATTATATAATGCTCAATCAAGCGGTATTAATATACCGTAACCCAAGCCCATATAGGGGAAATAAGTTAAAGTATTTACCTTTGCAAGTATAAATCCTTAATTTAGATCAAGTCACCGATAGCTTTTACTGGGGCTCCTAATCTGGAACGAAGGTTTTAATTAACCTCTTAGAATCCTAACGGTCCTTGTATTAGCCGTAGCTTAAACCGGTTGATTCCGATATATAGATATGGTTAATTCGCACGAAGAGGCGAAAACCGAGAATGGAGTATGATTTGGACCCAACAAGTTCAGTGACTTGTTTTATATGGGTTTATAGTTCATACTCTGGATTTTGGGGTTCAAATAATATAATTTGACCCATATCGGCTATTGCACGAAAACTAGTTCCATGGGCCGTACCGTGTGCGCAAATAGGCGAAACGGTTAACCATAAGTGTCCTACGCTTATTTCCTAAGTCAATATGCCTTAAAAGTATTTTGGTATCAGTAGGATACCTTCCGTAATGCCCGTAACGAGTTTAAGTTAATATTATGCCCCGTAGGGGCTTTTTCGGTTATTTTAAAGACTTTAAAAGGGCTTTTCGAGTTCTACAGGAAATCTGAGTTTCCCGAATAGCTTATAAAGCTTAAAATACTTTATTTATTATATAAAACCAGTAGCAACTGGAATCGGGTCAAAAGACCTTGTAGAACTCCCGTTTTGGCCAAAAAGGGCATATTCGGTATTTACCGAACCGTAGCCATAACCGCAGGTTATGAGCAAGGTAAAAATTATTAAAAATCTTTAAAATTCCCAAAATATTATTTTACCACAGTGGGTAAAAGTTTTGGTGACGAAAACTTGGGTTAGATGGGCGTTATGCTAATTGCGCCGTTAATTACAAAACTTTCTTAAAAGTGCGCCTTTTAGCATAACTCTCATTCTAGGCCTCGGATTGACGTGAAACTTTAAGGACATGCTTATAATTTAATAAGCAAGGTTTTGGTCCATTCACGTGTCCGAAATACTCGTTTTAATTTTAAAAAGGCCGTTACGGTCAACTTTTAGGCGAATGACGGAAATACGTAAAAGACTCGGATAACTCATGAACCGACCACAGAGGCGTATACCAACATGTGACCTGGTCCTAAGAGAGCCCTAAGGTATATTTATACCTCACTAAAACGGGTCAGAACTGAAGTCAAAGCAAAAGTCAAACTTATGCGACTTTCGGCTCCGAACCGGTTCAATATAGTAAATGATCGATTCAAACGAGCACAAACAGGTTTATATACTTATTATCATGTTTTATGATTGTCAAAACAGGTTCCATAACATATACGTTACAGATTATGCATAATTCGCTAAAATAGCTTTCTGTTGACTTTTTAACCGCACGTTTGACTCGACATTTGACATAGTTAGAGTGGTGATCAGGGGGAACCATTTTAGAGGTTTATTACCCACGTAAATACCAACTCATAACCACTTTTGATTCGTCATAAGACTGAACCATTACTGATTTATTGTAAAGTCAAACCGTAGTTACGACGGTTTGGTTTTTAGCTAAATACTAAGCAAATGTGGAACCACAAAGGTTGAATTACTTACAGAAGCTTAAGAGAAGACTTAAGAACACAGAGGAATGCTTTAGAGCTCTTGGAATGATCAGATGGGTGAGTTTTGAGTGTGATGAACTTATGTTCACAACCTTGCTATTTATAGCCAATGTTAAGGTCCAAGATCATCACAACTCAGCCTATACTGATCATGGATGATGGGCATATGTCCCCTAAGGTGTATGGGTCAATTGTAGGGTGCCCATGCCTCATTTATTGGCTCATGATCGTTCAAAAGCTCCAAAAGCCAAGTAGTTACAACAATTCTGCATCTGGGCACTTTACGCGACCCGCATGGGAGTTCCCATGCACTTTAACGCGGGTCGCCTAAAGTTTAAATATTAGGCGTGTTATTTAGGAGGCTCGCGGCCCGCTTACACTTAAGCCTAACCTTCACGCGGGTCGCGAGAAGTCTGTTTTTCAGATTTTTAAAATCTTTTGTCATGATTATCAGAATCCGGTAATTAATAACGAAATCTTTCGTAATGATTTACCTGACCTTTCGGTTTTGAAGGGGTAACTTTGCGGTTTGGCCCTCGGTTATTTACCGATAGGGGCCTCGTGTTATTTACCCGCATTATTAAGTCACCGGTTTGTTTATTAATTATATTGGAAAGCCTTAACTTTCACTGTTGACGCTTTTAACCCTTCTTCTACGAATTCGGTCGTAACTTTCTCGTTTCATATCGAAACTTTGCGAAATTCATATATATTATTTTAGTGAGGGTATAATACCGTTACAAAGTCTTTGGAACGTTAAAGGGTCACTCAGAGGTATTATTAAACATGTTGACACAGTTAACCCCTGTAGTTTGTAATCTCTCACTTTCTTTCGCGTTTTGTTTTTGTACGATCTATAATTTATTCGTTTGAAGGTTTAAGCATTATTTAGGGATACTATACAGTATATTTACCCTTGTTGACATTTTATAACCCTCGAATTTATATACTTTCAAGGTTTGTCAAAATTAGTCCTTTATTTATTATAGATGCCACGTGTAAACAAATGACACGTGTTAATACATCATTGGACACAAAATTTCGAGGTGTTACATCCTCACCCCCTTAAAATAAATCTCGACCCGAGATTTACTCAAATAAATAGGGGTATTTTTCTTTCATTGTAGCTTCGACTTCCCACGTATATTCAGGACCTCTACGAGCATCCCATTTGACTTTTACAATCGGTACGTGCTTTCTGCGAAGCTTCTTCACCTGTCGATCTTCAATCGACAAAGGTTTTTCTATGAACTT
This sequence comes from Helianthus annuus, assembly GCF_002127325.2. Classification (NCBI taxonomy): domain Eukaryota; kingdom Viridiplantae; phylum Streptophyta; class Magnoliopsida; order Asterales; family Asteraceae; genus Helianthus; species Helianthus annuus. Next base: position 84,397,473 of record NC_035433.2, read on the forward strand.
TAAGCTCTCATCTATATGCACATCTGTGTGTGGAATCACCAACGATTCGTCGGCGAAGCACTTTTTGAGATTGAAGATGTGGAACACATTGTGAATTCCATTGAGCTCTTCAGGCAAGTTTAGTTTATAGGCAACTGATCCGACTCGTTCAATGACCTCAAAAGGCCCTATGTATCTCGGACTCAGCTTGCCTTTCTTGCCGAAACGCATCACCCCCTTCCAGGGTGACACCTTAAGTAATACTTTTTCACCTACTTCGAAGTGAAAATCCTTACGCTTCGGATCAGCGTAGCTCTTCTGCCTATCGCGGGCAGCCTTGAGACGCTCCCGGATCTGGACGATCTTGTCCGTCGTCTGGAAAACAATCTCTGGTCCCGATAATTGGACCTCTCCTACTTCCGCCCAACAAACAGGCGATCTACATTTCCTACCATATAATGCCTCAAAAGGCGCAGCCTTTATGCTGGTGTGGTAGCTATTATTGTAGGAGAATTCGATCAGGGGTAGGTTTTTATCCCAGTTACCACCTAAATCGATCGCACATGCACGAAGCATGTCTTCTAGCGTTTGGATAGTACGCTCACTTTGACCGTCCGTCTGTGGATGGTAAGCCGTACTAAAGTTCAAACGCGTGCCCAAAGATTGCTGGAAACTCTTCCAGAAGTGAGATGTGTATCTAGTATCCCTGTCGGAGATAATAGACACAGGTATGCCGTGTAAGGCTACAATCTTATCAACATAAAGTTGGGCTAACATATCGGAGCTATATGTCTCCTTGATGGGTAGAAAATGAGCTGATTTAGTCAGCCTATCGACTATGACCCATATTGTATCGTTTCCTTTCCTGGTCTTGGGTAACTTGGTTATGAAGTCCATAGTTACGCATTCCCACTTCCACTCGGGAAGTTCAGGCTGTTGTAGCAAGCCAGACGGCTTTTGGTGCTCGGCTTTGACTTGAGCACAAGTCAAGCACTTTGCTACATGGGCGGCAACAGACTTTTTCAAGCCTATCCACCAATAATTTGCCTTTAAGTCTTGGTACATTTTATCAGCACCAGGATGGACTGAGTATTTGGAACTATGGGCTTCCTGGAGAACAACATCTCGTAGTCCCCCATAAATCGGAACCCATATACGTCCGTTCAGCCTAAGAATTCCATCCTTGCTAAGAGTCAACTGCTCCTCAGTCACTCCCAGCTTTTCATTAGGATAATTAGCTTCCAACACAGCCTCACGCTGCGCAGCTAATATCCTTTCCATCAAATTATTCTTAACCTCAATGCTCTTGGCATTGATTCGAATGGGTTTTACACTTTCCTTCCTGCTCAAGGCATCGGCGACTACATTCGCCTTGCCGGGATGGTACCTGATTTCACAGTCATAATCATTCAGGATTTCCATCCAGCGGCGTTGCCTCATGTTCAATTCTTTCTGGTCGAACAGGTGCTGGAGGCTTTTGTGATCAGAATAGATCACAAATTTAATACCATAAAGGTAGTGCCTCCACAACTTAAGTGCAAATACAACGGCACCCAATTCCAAATCATGGGTGGTGTAATTCTTTTCATGCACCTTTAATTGCCTTGAAGCATAGGCAATCACCTTGCCCTTCTGCATAAGAACACACCCCATGCCCGTGTGTGATGCATCGCAGTAAACTACGAATTCATCTGTACCTTCAGGTAAAGTCAACACAGGTGCGTTGCTTAGCTTCTGCTTCAGTATTTCAAAGGACTCTTGCTGCTTCGGGCCCCAAATGTACTTTTCTTTCTTCTTGGTCAAGGAAGTCAAGGGCGCAGCAATCCTCGAAAAATTTTCAATAAATCTCCGGTAGTATCCTGCTAACCCCAGGAAGCTACGGATTTCGGTAGGCGTCTTTGGCTCTTGCCAGTTCATGACTGCCTCTACTTTAGCGGGATCCACTTGGATACCACGCTCACTCACAACGTGTCCTAAAAATTGAACCTCTCTTAGCCAGAATTCACATTTCGAGAATTTGGCATAGAGTTTCTCACGCTGTAGTAATTCGAGAATGCAACGGAGGTGCTTCTCGTGGTCAGCTTGGTTCTTGGAATAGATAAGGATATCGTCGATGAAGACTATGACGAATTTGTCCAAGTATGGCTTGCAAACGCGGTTCATGAGATCCATGAACGCAGCCGGTGCATTTGTGAGCCCAAAAGGCATCACTAGGAACTCGTAATGACCATAGCGAGTCCTAAATGCAGTCTTGTGCACATCTTCATCTCTGACCCTTAGTTGATTATAACCCGACCTTAAGTCGATCTTGGAAAAGTAGCTTGCTCCTTGCAGCTGATCGAATAGATCATCGATCCTTGGTAAAGGATATCTATTCTTTATGGTAACTTTATTCAGTTCTCTATAGTCGATGCACAACCGCATCGATCCGTCCTTCTTCTTTACAAATAGGACAGGAGCTCCCCAGGGGGATGAACTAGGTCTGATAAAACCTTTCGCCAGCAGTTCATCCAACTGGGTCCTCAGTTCTTTCATTTCCGTTGGCGCTAATCTGTAAGGTGCTCTTGCTATCGGAGCCGCTCCAGGAATGATGTCAATTCTGAATTCCACTTGTCTATTTGGTGGCAAACCAGGTAGTTCTTCAGGAAAAACCTCGGGGTATTCAGAAATGACAGGAAGATCCTCGATCTTCGGCTTTGGTTCTTCAATTATCACTTGAGCCATGTAAATTACACAGCCTCTGTTCAAACACCTTGAAGCTTTCAGCATAGATACGTCTTCGGGCAATCCGTAATGCGTATCACCTCGAATGGTAAGAGATTCACCACTCGAAGTCTTTAAAACTATTTGCCTCTTGCCGCAAATGATTTGGGCCTGGTTATGGGATAACCAGTCCATGCCTAGCACGATGTCAAAACCCGCAAGTTTGAAAGGAAGTAGAGATAAAGGAAAAGAATGGTTCCTATGGACATTTCACATCCTTCTAGAACAGTAGAGACGGTTTCTATCGTGCCGTCTGCTAACTCTACTTCGTATTTCACGTCAAGGGTTTTGATTGGCATATTTAGTAGTTGGCAAAATTTCTGGTCTACAAAGGATTTATCAGCGCCAGAATCGAACAGTACTCTTGCAAATATATTATTTACGAGAAAAGTACCTGTAAGCACATTGTCGTCCTTAACCGCTTCCTTTGCATCCAAGCGAAAAACTCTCGCATTCGACTTCTTCGTCTCTTCCGCCTTCTTGGCATACTTCGGGCAATTACTCTTTATATGCCCCTTCTCATTACAATTATAGCAGGTTGCATCCTTTATCTTTTTGAACTCCACTGTCTTATGATCCTTGGACTTGCATAGCCCGTAGGGTGGAGTCTTTTGTTGCGACTGTGAACCAGACGCAAACCTACACTTCCCGGAGTGAGGTTTCTTGCAGACCTTGCAGTGAGGTCTTCCATCAGCTTGCCCCTCCCTCTTTGCCTCCGACCCTCTCTTGCCTTCACCGTTTCCACGGTGCTTTTTCCCAGACTTTCGTGAGGTATCATCCTCACGCTTTCGCTTTTCAGCCTCCTTGCTCCTTTGTGCCCTCAGACGGACAGCATCAAGTGTAAGAGACAAGGAGAGGTCAGTAACTGACCTGAAGGTCGTCGGCCTGGAGGCCTTCACACTGGCCTTGATCGCCGGTTCTAAGCCCCCAATGAAACGGGCAATCCTTCTAGGTTCTGGTGTCACAAGATATGGCACCAGGCGTGACATAGTGTTAAAACTTGTCAGATATGCTTGACAATCCAGGTTTGTCATCACGAGTGAGACAAAATCTGCCTCAATCTTCTCAACCTCGTGCTGAGGGCAGTAGTTTTCTTTAATGAGAGCAATAAATTCCTCCCATGTCATTTTATACAAAGCAGACTTACCAGATGCCTGCACCAATGCCCTCCACCACGCCAGGGCCTCGCCCTTAAAAGACTGGGACACATACTTCACCACATCCCTCGCTGCACACCCGCTGATGTCCACAATAGTGTCCATCTCGTCTAGCCAGGTGATACAGTCAACAGCACCTTTCTCCCCTGTAAATTCACGGGGCTTGCATGAAACAAAGTATTTGTAGGTGCAACCCTTAGCACTGGACGCATCGGTATATTCTCTATCGCGATGAACGCTGTGCTCAGTAGACGAATGTTTGTCGTCATCTTTCTTGGGTTCAGAGGGTGGTTTGGAGTGTGTCTTTGGTTTAGAGGGTGGTTTTGACACAGTTCTGCCTTGGGACTCAGTATTTTGACGATCAATAGCTGCCTGAACAGCATTGGCAATCAGAGTCTTCAGTTGTGCGCCTGTCAAATGTACTGACGCATTGTCATAGTCATCTTCATTTGTGTGGCTGTTCTCTCCATTGGGATCCGCCATTGTAACTTGAATCTGTTACAGAAGATAACAAAATTTTAATTTAGGAGATTATTATATGATTGTCTTTTATGACAATTTGTCAACCATGGTACAGAGACCATATTTGGTTAACTTTTTATTTCATTAAATATTAGGATCTGAATACATCCTATTTCAGCTATATAGATAATATTGGCGGCATAAAGCCTAATCATGATGATGTTTTATAATATTAGCCGAGATTTCATAGAATCAAAGGCATAGAGATTTGAACCGTAGTTCTTTTATCTCTTTCTGACAGAGAGTCATAGACTACCACTGCCTTTTGTCTTTATAAGACAATTATTATGGCCCATAGGCACTACACCTCTAATGGATGTTTAAATACAGTTGGCCCGTAGGCACTACATCACTAAATGGATGTTTTATAATACTGGCCCGTAGGCACTACACCACTAACGGATGTTTTAATAATATTGGCCCGTAGGCACTACATCACTAATGGATGTTTTAATATGTTGGCCCGTAGGCAATGCATCACTAATGGATGTCTTTATAATACTGGCCCGTAGGAACTACATCACTAATGGATGTTTTAATAATACTGGCCCGTAGGCACCGCATCACTAATGGATGTCTTTATAATATTGGTCACCTTTATTGGTGATTTAACCCGCGATTTATAAATCATTTAGTTGGGTTTTGAAATCCTTAAAGGATTATTGTATAAGAATGACGTGCGTGATTATAACGAATCACATCTGCCATGAATGTTAACATGCGTACAGAGGTTAACAGGGAATCAGAATCTTTTCAGTTAGGTCGTACCATCTTGACTAGATCTTAAAAGACCCCAAGCTAGGTTTCACCTTGTAAGATTCTTTATTTAGGCAGATCAATATAAAAGGAATGGTTTTGATTTATTTTTATATATATTAAAACAAAACTCATAACATACATTCCAAAATCTCAAATACAATTACATATTGCCCCAAACGGGTCTTTCAAATAGTACATACCTCCAGAGAGGTTTTAAAATAAGTGACAAGTCCACGCAGGGACTAATACAAGATAGGTGTCCATGCAAGGACTAAAGACAAGTCCACGTAGGGACCGAAATACGATAGGTGTCCACACAGGGACTTATTTTAAAGTAGAAATTACATTCGTGTAACTATTAAGGGCTAGTGGTCACGTTTCTTCTTTTTGCCCTTTAGTAGGTTCGCCAAGCCTTTGAGAAATCCTCGGTGGCTTTTCTTTTCTTCCTCGAACTCTCTCTCCACACGATCTAGTCGATGGAGTATTTCTTCCTGTTCAGGAGGAGAGAATCGTGGTTGTGGCGCTTGATGCGGAACGGGAGGTCTGGTAGGTATTGGATACCCATGAGCTGAGTAGTCCGGTGGTCCCATGTTTCCATGTGCTCCGTCAGGGTAGCGCGCATTATATCTAGCCGACACCACATATGGGTCGCGCTCATAGCCGTAGTTGTATTGTGCTTGTGATGGTTCAAACGGGTTGTAAGCCGTTGGACCTGTGTAAGCTGGTATGGGTTGGTCATACCCAAATGGTGGCGAATTTCGTGCAGTTGGTGCGGAGTTCGCCTCCTGTATAGGACTTGAAGGTCCTTCTTCTTGTAGTGGCGGATAGTGGCTACTACTAGAATGTCGAGGAGTGCTGAAGTGGATACCCCCTCCTCCTCGTGTAGACATACGAGCATTTGTCCTCCTACGCCTCGGCGGATCAGGTATTACTGGTTGTGCCGGTGGCGGAGGTGGTGGCGTAACTGCCTCAAAGCGTGAATCCTCAGAGGGATCCTGTGGATGTCTCGGTGGTTGAGATGTCTGTCGAGATGGCGTGTAGTACCATTCATGTCGGTCAAACATCGCTTGGAAACTGTCAGGTCCTTGATAGGGCGTTCCATGGAAGGATGACCCATAAGAAACTTCTATCGGATGCGTGGGCGTACCACGAGCTGGTTCAGTTGGATCCTCATCCTCCTCCATGGGATCTTCAGAAAGATGGTCTTGTGGCCCTAGTGGAACAAAACCTGAAGGTTCCTGAATGTAGTCAGCCGGATTAAACTGACCTATGTAGTATGGAGTAGGGGGTCGTCATAATTCCGGTGCGAAACCGAACGTTGTAGAGGTATGAAGGAAGGTTGTGGGTTGTTGGGATTATTTTCTGAATCTGGCCCAAAGGAGTGCCGGTAGGATGGCGTCGAGCTGTGCGAAGTGGAATGCCTCGCGGGTTCGTAAAGATCTCTTCGTCGTTGTGGCTCTTCGCTCCTTGTCATCGAAGGATGTCTTGTACCAGATGGTCCAGCTTCGCCATCGTGATGTGTCACGATTTCTCCTCGGCCTCTTCTTCCCCTTCCTCTTCCTCGGAATATAACAGGTGGCATTTTCCTGCTCCAAAACTTATTAAAAATCAAATCGAAAATAAAGACAAAAAGGAGTAATAATCCGAATTTGTCCTAAGTTCTTGTCTAGACTCAAGTATGTGCAATTGTGTCATTGAGATTAAACACAATAGGATAGTGTTTAATTCACTCAATGTTGGCTCTGATACCAACCTGTCACACCCCGATTTCCACGTGTCTCACCGGTGGGCCCGGTGGGGGATTACCGTGACGATGTTGGCAACAATATAGTCAAACCACACAATTATATAATGCACAGCGGAAGCATAAGATAAATATATAAATTTCAACCTCTGATCGTAATATCAAAATGTATTACAAGGGTTGGATATATCCACAGTGGATCGTAAATAGATATAAAGTATTGTTCCATCAGATACTGCAATCAAGCTTGCGAGACTTATCCCGACGCTAGGGAGCTAATACCAGCCAATTACGTTTAGGTACCTGCACTTAATCTTTTTGGGGAAAATACGTCAGTTTACACTGGTAAATACATTCAACTGACACATTTGAAAATGTTTAGTAAAATTGATTTGAATGCACAGGGCACAAACTCTTTTATAACTTGGGAAAATTCATAATGATCTTGTGAACGTTTTACATGTTCTTTTATGCGTTCAGTAGCCCGGGTTGTGCCGGGTTAAAGATTTATAGACACACCACGTTTGCGTAAAACCGTAGTACAAAAACCAACGGCTACGTCTTTTAATTTTAATGTCGACACTTTATACCGGGTGTACGCCTACACCGGGATGTCGATGGTCGTGGCCATTTCGTAAAATGATGCCAAGGATATCCGGGACAACGGTCATTAAACCCCCCAAAGGCTTATAAGCAACAAAACTGTTTAAATGAGCCAATCATATTTAATCAATTAACCACCTAAGCGATGGAATTATATAATGCTCAATCAAGCGGTATTAATATACCGTAACCCAAGCCCATATAGGGGAAATAAGTTAAAGTATTTACCTTTGCAAGTATAAATCCTTAATTTAGATCAAGTCACCGATAGCTTTTACTGGGGCTCCTAATCTGGAACGAAGGTTTTAATTAACCTCTTAGAATCCTAACGGTCCTTGTATTAGCCGTAGCTTAAACCGGTTGATTCCGATATATAGATATGGTTAATTCGCACGAAGAGGCGAAAACCGAGAATGGAGTATGATTTGGACCCAACAAGTTCAGTGACTTGTTTTATATGGGTTTATAGTTCATACTCTGGATTTTGGGGTTCAAATAATATAATTTGACCCATATCGGCTATTGCACGAAAACTAGTTCCATGGGCCGTACCGTGTGCGCAAATAGGCGAAACGGTTAACCATAAGTGTCCTACGCTTATTTCCTAAGTCAATATGCCTTAAAAGTATTTTGGTATCAGTAGGATACCTTCCGTAATGCCCGTAACGAGTTTAAGTTAATATTATGCCCCGTAGGGGCTTTTCGGTTATTTTAAAGACTTTAAAAGGGCTTTTCGAGTTCTACAGGAAATCTGAGTTTCCCGAACAGCTTATAAAGCTTAAAATACTTTATTTATTATTTAAAACCAGTAGCAACTGGAATCGGGTCAAAAGACCTTGTAGAACTCCCGTTTTGGCCAAAAAGGGCATATTCGGTATTTACCGAACCGTAGCCATAACCGCAGGTTATGAGCAAGGTAAAAATTATTAAAAATCTTTAAAATTCCCAAAATATTATTTTACCACAGTGGGTAAAAGTTTTGGTGACGAAAACTTGGGTTAGATGGGCGTTATGCTAATTGCGCCGTTAATTACAAAACTTTCTTAAAAGTGCGCCTTTTAGCATAACTCTCATTCTAGGCCTCGGATTGACGTGAAAATTTAAGGACATGCTTATAATTTAATAAGCAAGGTTTTGGTCCGTTCACGTGTCCGAAATACTCGTTTTAATTTTAAAAAGGCCGTTACGGTCAACTTTTAGGCGAATGACGGAAATACGTAAAAGACTCGGATAACTCATGAACCGACCACAGAGGCGTATACCAACATGTGACCTGGTCCTAAGAGAGCCCTAAGGTATATTTATACCTCACTAAAACGGGTCAGAACTGAAGTCAAAGCAAAAGTCAAACTTATGCGACTTTCGGCTCCGAACCGGTTCAATATAGTAAATGATCGATTCAAACGAGCGCAAACAGGTTTATATACTTATTATCATGTTTTATGATTGTCAAAACAGGTTCCATAACATATACATTACAGATTATGCATAATTCGCTAAAATAGCTTTCTGTTGACTTTTTAACCGCACGTTTGACTCGACATTTGACATAGTTAGAGTGGTGATCAGGGGGAACCATTTTAGAGGTTTATTACCCACGTAAATACCAACTCATAACCACTTTTGATTCGTCATAAGACTGAACCATTACTGATTTATTGTAAAGTCAAACCGTAGTTACGACGGTTTGGTTTTTAGCTAAATACTAAGCAAATGTGGAACCACAAAGGTTGAATTACTTACAGAAGCTTAAGAGAAGACTTAAGAACACAGAGGAATGCTTTAGAGCTCTTGGAATGATCAGATGGGTGAGTTTTGAGTGTGATGAACTTATGTTCACAACCTTGCTATTTATAGCCAATGTTAAGGTCCAAGATCATCACAACTCAGCCTATACTGATCATGGATGATGGGCATATGTCCCCTAAGGTGTATGGGTCAATTGTAGGGTGCCCATGCCTCATTTATTGGCTCATGATCGTTCAAAAGCTCCAAAAGCCAAGTAGTTACAACAATTCTGCATCTGGGCACTTTACGCGACCCGCATGGGAGTTCCCATGCACTTTAACGCGGGTCGCCTAAAGTTTAAATATTAGGCGTGTTATTTAGGAGGCTCGCGGCCCGCTTACACTTAAGCCTAACCTTCACGCGGGTCGCGAGAAGTCTGTTTTTCAGATTTTTAAAATCTTTTGTCATGATTATCAGAATCCGGTAATTAATAACGAAATCTTTCGTAATGATTTACCTGACCTTTCGGTTTTGAAGGGGTAACTTTGCGGTTTGGCCCTCGGTTATTTACCGATAGGGGCCTCGTGTTATTTACCCGCATTATTAAGTCCCCGGTTTGTTTATTAATTATATTGGAAAGCCTTAACTTTCACTGTTGACGCTTTTAACCCTTCTTCTACGAATTCGATCGTAACTTTCTCGTTTCATATCGAAACTTTGCGAAATTCATATATATTATTTTAGTGAGGGTATAATACCGTTACAAAGTCTTTGGAACGTTAAAGGGTCACTCAGAGGTATTATTAAACATGTTGACACAGTTAACCCCTGTAGTTTGTAATCTCTCACTTTCTTTCGCGTTTTGTTTTTGTACGATCTATAATTTATTCGTTTGAAGGTTTAAGCATTATTTAGGGATACTATACAGTATATTTACCCTTGTTGACATTTTATAACCCTCGAATTTATATACTTTCAAGGTTTGTCAAAATTAGTCCTTTATTTATTATAGATGCCACGTGTAAACAAATGACACGTGTTAATACATCATTGGACACAAAATTTCGAGGTGTTCCATTGATTGACAAGAATTGGACGAACCACCGGTGAAACTGTTGCATTGTCACTCTCGAAAAACATCCTTGCCGCAGCACTTTCTTCAACGGCTTCAACATTGATCGAATTGAAAAAGTCATCGTACTCAAACATCCACGGTTGACCAGGATATTTGACTGGCAAAGTGTGCCTTTGTACTCTGACCTCAGACCATTCCTCGACCCTTTTAGTCTCCAGATTCCAGACTCGTAAGTTAGGGGTGGCATACCCAAGAAAGTATCCATCAATTGCTTTTGCCCCAAACTTTCCATTAGGATCGATGATTGTACAAGGAGCTCCAAACGGTTCAAGATAAGACAAATCTGGTTTCCGTTTTTGAAGAAGCTCAAAGCAAGTCTTATTGTGCCTTTTGACTGTAAGGACTCGGTTCAATGTATAACATGCAGAGGCCACAGCTTCAGTCCAGAATGGAATGGGCAGCTGCGACTCTACCAACATTGTCCTAGCAGTCTCGATCAATGTGCGGTTCTTACGTTCAGCGACGCCATTCTGTTGAGGAGTATAAGTTGCACTAAACTCATGAAGAATACCCTTTGAAGTGCAAAACTCCGCCATGGCATGATTTTTAAATTCAGTACCATTGTCGCTACGTATCCGCCTAACCTTCAACTTATACAAATTCTCAATCTGAATGATCAAGTTTTTGATAATACCAAAGGTTTCACTCTTGTGTGCCATGAACGCCACCCAAGAAAATCTTGAATAATCATCAGTTATCACGAGGCAGTATTGATCGCCCCGAATACTCTTGTGCTTGACAGGACCGAACAAATCCATGTGCAAACGCTCAAGAGGAACTGCCACCGTGTTGATCTTCTTAGTAGGGTGCTTCTTCTTTGTTTGCTTTCCTTTCTGGCACGAAACACAGACGTCTTGAAGATGGAAATTTTTGAGGGGAACACCATTCACCAATTCATTTGAAACCAAATGATTCATTTTGCGTAAGTGAATGTGACCCATTCGTCTGTGCCAAGAGATAGAGTCCTTTTCTGTGGCTTTGGATACGAAACAAGTTGCTTGTGCAGACGTAGTAATAGCTTGGCTCATATCAAGGACGTACAAATCATTTATCCTTGGAGCTGACAAGAGAATCCATTCTTTTGGAATTTTGAAGCCGGGTTTCAGCACATAACATCCATTAGCATCAAAGTGTACTGAGAATTGCTTGTCACAAATTTGAGAAACACTAAGAAGATTGTGATCAAGTTGTTGCACAAAGTTGATCTTGTCAAAGCTGACAATCCCGTTAGATATCATTCCTTCACCTGTAATATAACCACCCTTATCTCCAGCAAAAGCAACATAACCTCCTCTAATAGATTTGACATCGTAGAGAAGCTTCATGTCGCCTGTCATGTGCCTGGATGCCCCACTATCAACAATCCAATGACTACTGATAGTTCCTCCTGGAACACCCTGCACATGAACTCAAATGATTAGTTGGAGATGGGGACCCAAGCCATTGTGGTCTTGGGTCTTCCATTTTCATCAATAACAATAACTTCTTGTCTTTGATGATTGGTAATTTGTGATGTTCCCCCTGATTCATTAACCGTTTTTGGTTTCCAGGTCTGTTTTGTTTTACCAGTGTCATTCTTTAAAATTTTAACTTCATGGTTGTCTGAAGTTTTTGAATTGTCTGGTTTTACAGGAACAGATGTTTTGTTAACCACATCGGTTTTAATTGCCTTTTCAATTTTCTTGACCTGTTGGCGTTTCTGTTTCTTTTCCCTTTCTTTTACAAGTCGGGGATCTTGTTTTGCAGAAACAGTTTGCCTGCGGTCAGTTTGGTCACGGGGAACATCAACCTTTTCTTTCTGTTTATGAAGATATGGACAATTTCGAATTATGTGTCCAATTGTTCCACACTCAAAACATGATCTTCGTTCAACAAACCCCGAAGTATCATGTGATCGTTTAGCCGATGATGTTGAACTTTGTGAACCCGAGGTACTAGGCTTTGAACTGGTTTGTTCATTTCTTTTCAGAACAGCAACTTTCTTGACAAAATCTAAGTTAGATTTATTTTCAAACGTTTCAATTTTGTCCGTTCCCGTCGATTTCACAAAGTTTACATTCTTGTTTTTCTTCCGATTCGGCTTCTTTTGAGTTTGAGCCGGTGATTTTGCTTTTGGCTTGGTGTGATTTTGCTGTTTCTGCACTGTTGGTAATTTCTTGTTGCCAAATTGTTTTCGAATTTCGGCCTTTGGAATAGGAGGACACTGTGTAACTGTAACACATGGTCCTATCTTTCCCAAAAACTTACTTGTCGAGTTTTCAAAAACTTTGCTGATTAAGGATTGATTCACATTCTTAATGGGAAAGTCTTTGTCTGAATAAATCTTATCATCACCAACCAGAGTGTACAGCAAGTTCACACTCTCCGACTCTTTTGCAGACGAGGACTCAATTGCAACAGTCTTAGCGGGTTTTGCAGGAGGATCACATAGAATGTGATTCTCGAGAGGTATGTCCTCATTTTTGACTACCGCATCAGACTTTGCTGGGACAGCATCATCAGATTCATCATCAGAAGAATCAGCATCCTCAGTAATGACTGGAGGATCCTGATTCAGTTCAGCAGAAGACACACATGTATCTGTTGATACATCCGAATCTGATGATACTTCCTTTGTATATCCAAGCCCTGCTGCAAACTCTTTCACATCTAGAGGCACAGATGGTTCAAAGAACACTCTGTTCTCCTCATCCGGCATGGCATCATAATTATGTCTCACTGGTGGTGGACAATTTTTATAGCCTATGCATGTGACGTCCCTTTTTTCCTTTTGGACATCAATGATGTGATCCAACACATAGCTAGAACTCAAATAACTATCTAACTTGAGTTGGATTGCCTCACTTTCTGTTTTTACACAAGCCATCTCTTTTTGCATTGTCTCAAGGCGAGATATATACAAATTAATGTCAGTTTGTTTTCTGGAAACCATTTTAGTTAGCTCGGTTTTATCTTTCTTTAACTTTTCAATTACCGATTTAAACTCCTTTTCATGGTTTTCATAAAACATATTGGCTTCAGTGCATTTGGAAAGGTCCACAGTCAATTTCTGATTGTGAATAAAAGTCACATCATACTTTTCTTGCAAAGCTTCATGCTTACTTTGCACGTCACACAAATTCTCATTCACTGTAGTATGTTTGTCTTGCAAGTCAAACAAACTAGCTTGTAAAGCATCATGTTTGTCTTGCAACTCAGACATACTTTTCTCTACATCAGCACATCTAGCACGCAACCTATCACATTCATCACAATTTACAACAGTGGGTTCATCGACACATACCTGACTTGATGAACCGTCGACATTAGCCATAAAGGCTGAATGGAGAGAAGACGAAGTATAAGCAGCTTGATCCACCAGAATAGATCTTCTATCACTTAGTGCTGCAGCTTCCTCCAAGAGCTCATCAATGTCAGCATCAACCGAAACATTTGCTGTCTCACCCACATGATCATCACCTGAACTGGATGATTCTTCATCAACACTCCTGCTGTACCCAGAAGAATCTTCATCTTTAGAAGATTCACCACCACTGGCGGAAGATTCTCCACCACTGGTGTGAACTGCCTCCTTCACAATTTGAGCAAAACATACTGTTCCATCTGGAGCATCACCACTCAACTGGATTGACCAGTCACAACCTTCATCCACTTGAACCACAAGTGCCCGGTTGGCTTGGTTGTTGACAGGCACTAATGTACGCTCATTGTTTCTGTTCTGGTTCTGCTGGGTGCCTTGGTTTCTGAAGGGGTTCTGGTTCCCGTGCTGTGCTGGCTTTGTACATTCCCTTTTAAAGTGACCCCGTTCACCACAGTTGAAGCATTTTACTGCTTGTTTATCGAACCCATACTTGGTGTCTTTCTTGCTTTCCAAGCTGGTTCTGCCAGTACTTTCCATCCAATCCTTTGCCCTTCTCACAGCACTAGCAAAGGCCCACTTGATATCCATCAAGTCCATCTCTTCTTTATCAATCTGCCGATAGTCTTCTTGTGTCAGATTAATGTTGCCAATCTGACCTTCTATTAACCCACAGTATGCGCTCACTACAATGTTAAGCAGCTCCATGTGTTCCTTAGCTACTTCTACACTGACTTTAGAGAAGCTTGAAGTGTCGAGCTGTACTGTACTTGGCTTTGATTGCTGACCAGCAGATGATGTTCCTCCATAACATGCATGTTGTTGTTGAGCAGGAGGAGGAGGAGGTGGTTGTATTGGATTTCCATACATGTCTGTGGTGGGAGGTGGCTTAACAGGAACTTGCACTGGATTGCCATACATATCCGTGCTTGTGACAAACGCCGTTCGTAGTGGAGCATGTGGACCAGTTCTTGCAGACGAAGAACTGGAAGTTCCATAATACATTTCTGGATTCTGTGGCAAGGAACTCTTTTTGCCTTTAATGTTTCCTCCTGATCCTTGTTTTCCAAAAGCTGCACGAAGTCGTTGATATTTGTAGTTCTCAACACTCCGTTATACTTCAGGATTTCCAAGAAACTACTCCATTGGGGAGGCAAAGCATCAGCAAACTTCTTCACCACTTCTGCTGTAGTTGTTGCTACTCCGAAATTGTTCAGCTCTGTAAGCAAGTGATAAAACCGGCTTGTCATGTCTCCCAAAGACTCCTTATCCATGCACGTGAAACAGTCAAATTCTTTCTTGAGCAGATCATGACGCAATTGACGTGTTGCTTCATTCCCTACTCCTCTGGTTTTCAACCCGTCCCACAACTTCTTAGTTGTCTTGAAACTGACAAACTGGTGGTAGATATCCTTGCTCAACGCCTGAGTGAGAATGGCGTATGCTTTCTTTTCCAGATCATACGTTTTCTTTTGATCTTCAGGAAGATCTGCAAACGTAGCAGTATCTGAAGCAGCAACCTCTATAGCTTGATCGAAATCTGTAGTGAAACGTATCCACAGTTCGGTATTTTGCCCAAGTACGTATGTACGAAATCTATCAACCCAGCCCGGATATTCATTTAAATGCATCAACTTTGGAGGTCGATTCAAACTTCCGGTTTCGCTTTCGCTCAATAAGATACTTTGAATGCTCGGAGTTTGATTCGATACTAATGCCCATTGACTTGACGATATGGCATTTGCTTGTGAAGATGTCGACACCGGAGACTCGACCCATGAAGGAGATAAACTTGTACTAGTGTACTTTCCAGTGTCTGGAGCCGGTGTACCCCACCATGAGGGAGTGGAACCTGTACTTGTATATTTTCCACTATCTGGAGCCGGAGTTCCCCACCAACTCGGATTCATGTTTGATAAGAAAAATGAATTCTATATGAATAGCTCGAAAGATGACAGCCAGCCGAAAGATCCTAGCTCGAAAGACAAGACAAACAGAAACTTGTTATATTTAAACAGACAAGAATTGAAAGATCAACACCTTGTTCGAAGGATCAACACTTGTTCGAAGGATCAACAGTGTTCGAAAGATCACTGTTGAATTTCGAACGATTGATTTCGAAAGATTCACAAATTCGAAAGATTCACAAATTCGAAAGATTCACAATTTGAAAGATCCTTATCTTTCGAATATATATCCTTCGAATAGATTCCTTGGATCGAAGGATAGATCTCAGACTTCGAAAGACTATTCGAAAGATGCTTATCTATCGAACTGTCTTTGATCGAAAGATGATCTTTCGATTTCGAAGGATATCCTTCGATCGCTTCTGACGCAACTGACACTGAGATGACAGGTTGGTGAAAAAGGTGATGGGTTGGTAGTCAACTTTCGACAGAAAGGTATGTTCAGACCTTTCTTTCTACCAACTTTGATTTTTCAAATAAAATATTCCCAAAATGGAAAACCTTATCCAGAAAATCCGGTTACCGGAACACACCGGAATTTGGCCGGAAATCACCAAATTTCTTAAACACAAGTTTTAAGTTACCCAACCCGCCTTTTAACACACCCGGTTGGTTTAGAACACGTTTTTATGTTTATAAATGCAAGAAAACCACCAAAAACGGGTACTAAACCAAGTGTCCAAACACACCAAGAACTTGAACAAACCCGGTTTTTAACAAGGTAAAGAGCCTTAGCTCTGATACCACTTGTAGGTCCCTCGGAGGATGAGGTTCAACCTTAACCTTGTTATGTGAAACACACTAGCAAGTGCGGAATCCAAGCTAGTGTGCAAACCGGGATTAAACAAGCACAAACACAACACACAAAGTTCACCGATTAACACCACTTGTATTAATACGAATGAAAGTTTCCGGTTACAAGCTCAATGTTTACAAATCAGTTTTGCAAACTCTCTAAGTGTGTGTGTTCTTGACAGAATGCTCTCCTATCTCTAGAGTGTCTATCTTTCTGTCTATGTGCATCTACCATCTAGAGAACACACTGCATGGGTATTTATACCCAAACACAGCAAGTCTGTCCGAAGGATCATGTTGACTGCTCGATAGATGATCTATCGAGCATAAAGCTATCGAAGGATACACATATGCCTCGAAGGATGCCATATCCTTCGAGGTCCATCTGCATCTATCGTAGGTTAACTTTCGAGCATATCGAAGGATCTAAATTATCCTTCGATGTCTCATCCTTCGAGACAGACAGTTACAACCATATACAAACTGTTTGTCCAAGTCAAACCAGGAGGATGGTTGACTTGGTCAAACTTACAAGACTAACATAGACATCGTTCTACATCGTGACCGAATACAGACAAAGTACAGACACAAGTGCACCAACAACGGAGATCGAAATGTCGTAGGGAACCGAACCGTGAAGATTCATCGGAATGGGGATAAACCTTCAGAATTATTAACCTGAACTCTCCTTCCCTTCAACTTAGCTGAACCATCTACACATGAATTAGCAAATCAAACCATTTCATAAAATCAACAAAACATTTCAATTTCATATTAAAGTGCGACTGTCGTCGCCCCTGCTCCCAAAGTAATCGTCGTCGCCCGCCAACACTTCTGACATACAAACTTTGTTCATATCCATGCCAACAACGTCACCACCACCCAGCCCTTATGTCGATGCAAACCGTTTTTTCTCCTAAAAAACACTAAACTTGGGTAAAAATCACATACGTATAAAGCCTTTTGGAGAGATTTAAATTGAAAATAAAGCGGGAGAGCGGGAATTATGGAGGAAATGTGAAGGAAGAAAATTTTGAACGAAATTTAGTAGGGAAATTTGGTTTATATTTTTAGTAATAATTTTTTTTTAATAATTATCACTATTATTTGTATTCTGTATTGTTTTCTATTAAATAAATTCTCGTAGGTCTCTTGTTTAGATTTTTAAAGAGTTAATTGCCATTTTCGCCCCTGAGGTTTGGGCACATTTGCCATTTTCGTCCAAAATGAAGGTTTGATACCATTTTGCCCCCAACGTTTGGTCATTTTTGCCATTTTCATCCAAATCGCTAACTGAGTTTGTTTTTTCTGTTAACTTTTAAATAAAAAAAAAATAAAAAAACTTATTATAAATCAACCCCACCCACCCCCACCCCATTCTCTCTGTAAACATTCATCAGACTCCCCATTCTCTCTCTAAACATTCATCAGACCTCCCCTCTCTCTCTATCTCTCTCTCTCCGGCGACGATTCCGTTGCCTCCATCACCATCAAATCGCTGCTCACTTGATAACTTGCAACAGATCTGAATCTTGGGTAACGTGATTCTTCAACTGGTGGTCTCTAGATCTGTATCTCTTTCTCTCTAATCTGGGTTGATGGTGGTGCCAATGGTTGTTGTGGAAGCAGTGGTGGTTGTTTGGGTAATGGTGGAAGTGATGGTGGTGGTGGGGTGATGGTGGTGCCGATAGTTGTTGTGGCAGCAGTGGTGGTTGTTTGGGTAATGGTCGAGGGTTTTGCGAGATGATGATGATGATTATAAATCTGAGTCGATTGGATGATGATCGGGTTTCGATGTTTTTGCGTATATATAAATTTGTAGCGATGATGGTGGCTGGCCACTTGGCATGGTAACTCCGGTTGCAGCCGTGGCTGCATCTGAGCCTCTTTATTTTGCGAGATGATGATGATTATAAATCTGCATCTGAGCCTCTTTTTTTTGTAAATTTGATGATGATGGTTGCTGTGTTTTATAAAAAGATAACCACTGGTTCTATGAAGAAGGAATGTTATAAAAACACTGGTTTTATTTAAAAGTTAACAGAAAAAACAAACTCAGTTAGTGATTTGGATGAAAATGGCAAAAAACGCCAAACGTTGGGGGCAAAATGGTACCAAACCTTCATTTTGGACGAAAATGGCAAATGTGCCCAAACCTCAGGGGCGAAAATGGCAATTAACTCATTTTTAAACGTTTGGTCAATATTCACAAAGCCCAAGTAATAAAGTCTATACGAAAATTATCAAATATAGCAAACAGAATAATAGTCATACAGTCAAAAATACGAGAATTTCATACGAACTAATTATTATTATTATTATTATTATTATTATTATTATTATTTACTTTATTATTAGCTTATTATTTACTTTATTTGAAAAAAGCTGACTTTTATCAACAATGTTTTGTTTCACTTTGGAAAGTGAGATAGATGATTAGGCTGGAGGGTGTGGGATGGAGTTCCTAGGGGTTTTATCAGGATATGTCAGCGTCATCTAGGATTCACGTCAGTAGGGGACTTTATAACGTCCTCCTTTAACTTGCATGGTATGGTATAAAGCCCCCTATTAAACAAAAATAAAAAAAATATTGTATTGGTTGAAATGCATGTGGCCCCACCTGAACACTTCTTCCTCCTCGTTATCATGCTGGCGCCCCACCTATAGCGGCCCACCTTATAATTGATGGGGTGGGGTGGCGCCATAGAGGCTGAGATGGCAAGGGTGGCGCCCCCATAACATCCGGCCTTATGACTTATGAGTTCAAATGAGTCATACTAGCTCTTAGGGACTGTTGGTAACCTCTGAACTAGTAAAACTTTTAACCAGGTAAAAGATTTTGAACCAGTAAAGTATGTACTGTTAGTAAGTGTTGTTTGGCTAAAGTTCTAAATAACTTTACAAAATGGTTATTTTATCCCTTTGTGTTGAATGAAATTTATTTGTTGCCTGGCAGTGACGAGTGGGGCTGGCACTAGTGCTTGGCGGTGATGGGTAGTGGTGGTGGTGGTTGGCGACGACAGGTGGTGGTGCCGCTAGTGCTTGGCGGTGATGGGAGGTGGTGGTGGTGGTTGCTGATGGTGGTGGTGGTGGTTGGCGACGACATGTGGTGGTGGCGCTAGTGCTTGGCGGTGATGGGAGGTGGTGGTGGTTGCCGATGGTGGTAGGTAGTTAATGGTGGTGGGTGGCGGGTGGTGGTAATGGTGGGTGGTGGTGGGGATTGGCGGTGTTTGTCATGGGTGTTGGTTGTACTGCATGGTAGTGGTTGGCGGTGTTTGTCATAGGTGGTGGTTGGAGTGGTTGGTGGTGGTGGTGGTTGGCGGTGTTTGTCATGGGTGTTGGTTGTAGTGCATGATGGTGGTTGGCGGTGTTTGTCGTGGGTGGTGGCTAGTAGTGGCTAAAGTTTTTAGGTTAAGGAAGTTTGTTAGGGAAGGGTAATTAAATCTATCTCTTAACCATTTAGCTTTATCTTATCACTTAATTATTAAGAGGTAAACTGAACCATTAAGATGTGTTATTTTTGTGAACCTAACACCCTTACCTCTTAGTGATTCGGGGGTAGCCTCTTATTATGAGGCTAACAAACAACTCATTTAACTCCTTAAATGATCTCAGCCAATTATTAGGGATGACAATCGACCCAAAAACCGATGGATAAATCCAGAACACGACACATTGGGACGGGATTGGGTTGGGTAACTGGAAATAAGACCCGGTTTAGGATTAATTTTTATTTTTTTCGCAGGATTGTGACATATTTGGGATTTGATGATATATTCATTTACCCGACTCAGTTACCCGATAAAATGCATCTATTTACCTCATTGTATATTTCCTCATAATACCTAGTTGTCCAATTTTTTCTTTCATAAATTCTCCAAAACAAAATTATTTTCATTCAGATTAAACTTTAAAACATTAATTTATTTAAAAGGATATAATATAACAAAAAAACTATATATTAAAAATAGCATTGCATGGTTAATAACCTTAATAATATTTAAATAACAACCGTAAAAGTTTAGCAATTACGAATCGAAAAACAGTTGTTGATATTTCCATAATTAGATACGTAGTAAATTAGAGAAACTTTAAGTCACATAATAATTTTAATTGATTAATTATTAGAAAAAAATAAGATGGTACAAGATGACACACATATTTTTAAGGTGTTTTATTATTTTTAATGACACATAAACAATGACACGCAAAAATATGTGTCATATATTATTCCGATATTATAAATGATGACGGTTTTTTTTATGACACACGCTTTTGCATGTCATAAAATAGTGTGTGTCATTGTTCGTGTATCATAAAAGGCGATTTTTCTAGTAGCGCCCCTATGTGACATGGCGTTGATATGGTGTGATAAAGCCCCTAGGGGCTTTATACCACACCTACCAGCCTTAGGGCTATGTTGATCGCATATTACGCATTCATATATACCTTTAATAATGATATGAACACTCTATTACCCATATATACAAAACCCATGAGGAGAATAGTGTCAGAAAGTTGTCTGACACTCCCTATTTGGTCGACTATTTTTGTATTTAACTTTTAAAGCTTAAGCTTTGCAAACATAAAGGGTTTTGGCCTTCTGTTTTTAAAAATTTTCTTCATATTGGTTAATTTTGTTTATATGCGTATTTAGTCTCTCGGCTTCGACTTTGTTATTCTACATGTTTAGTCAATCTACATTTATTCTTTTAAGTGATTGATTGTCGATTTTTGTATTTTAATCTTCAACTTCACTAATACAAGTGTTTACCCCCATTCTTTTGGAAGAAAAAAAAAATCTATTTACTGGTTAACTTTGTTTATATGTGTGTTTAGCCGCTCTTCTTTAACTTTTGGTAGTGTACATGTTTAGTCATTCTACTTTTATTCATTTTTAGTATTTTAGCTTTTAGCCTTTTTCCTTTGCTATCATAACGAATCAACCCGGGGGAATAGTGTTCATTAGCTATTAGTGATCATTACTTATAATTCCTTAACTTTATTACAACAAAAATTCTTTAACACACGTATTTTTTTTTGTCTAATGTTTATTGAGATCGTGTTATGAGTAGTATGTACAAATAATCGAAACACATGTGTGCATGTTATTAAACTGAGAAATATTTCGTTTACCACCCAGCAACGTGTGCGAGACATAAACTAGTTTTATACATTTCATGATCTGGATTTGTCACAGCTACTATTTTAATAGGAGAATTTTCTGTTATGAATGCAAATATTAT
The DNA here is from genome assembly GCF_002127325.2 of Helianthus annuus. Taxonomy (NCBI): domain Eukaryota; kingdom Viridiplantae; phylum Streptophyta; class Magnoliopsida; order Asterales; family Asteraceae; genus Helianthus; species Helianthus annuus. The sequence continues at coordinate 84,419,229 of NC_035433.2, forward strand.
TCATGTAATCAAAATGCGCTTATGGTGACCGGGGACTTTTTTTTTTTGGAACCATTCAATTTCCAATCACTGCTAATTGAATATCACAAATATTCTAATTCAAAGTCAAATCATACGGAGTCTGACTTACATATAGCTATATATAGCCTTCTCATCATCCAAATAAATCATCAAACCGTAGCAGTTTTATCCTGTTCTCCCCACATCAAGAAATTTATTTATTCATTCTTTTTGTTCGTTGCAAATTACAAAATCCACAAGAAACATGAGACCAGAAACCAAAAATATAGCCATAATAACAATGTTTGTACTTATATTCTTAAATTTCCAACAAAATGGAGCCTGTAGACTTCTTGGAGGAGAACTTAAAGAAACCTGGATGAAGAGAGACAATCTATTGTTATCATCTCTACCAAAAGGTCCAGTTCGGCCACCAGGAAACGGATGTGGTAACACCGGCAATGGTGGTAACCCTTGTGTCGGTTCTAGGAAAGTAGCCGGTCTCCATGGTAGTGGTGCTCCACCACCACCATTGACTCCTTCTACTTCGATCGATTACTGATGTGTGCCGATGGCCATGCACTAGGCTTAACAACCTTACCCAATAATTGGTTGCTATTTTTAGTTTATAGTCGATACCTTAATTATTCATTTCTAATTTCATGTAAATTTAGCTCATTTTTTTGTATGATTTTGACAGACTATTTAATAAAGTGATGCATGGTTAATTCCAGTTCCTCACGAAAAGTAATGTTCATGAACTTGTATAATACTTAGGAGTAGTGAGGAGGGTTTTTTTATTCTTTAAATAAATGAACAGTAAAGATTCATTGAAGATATGATAAAAAGTTTTATGTTGTGATGTAAAAATACTTATTGTGCGTACTATTTTATGGCTAATGTACGTGCCGAATTGATTAAAAGCATTGGATTTTCGCCCAACATGAATGAAATGCTCGGACTCCAAAAGTGCAACTAGTGTTATGATAGCCATAATTTATGTGAACCAATTTCAATTCATATGTAAACAGTATAAGGTTATATAAAAAAATCCTTTACATATTGGTTGCCAAAACATTACATGTGTTCTTTACTTAAAAAGTTTCCAAATAAACATTTACTCTTTTGATGAAAATGTTTGCCACATGGACACCTTAGTGCAGTAGAGCTGACGACATGGCCTCCTTAATACGTTACCCATGCCTTCGATATGTGCCTTCGAGTAAAATCCAATGAAGAAAACTCTCTGGGATAGTCCGCTGGTCATGTAGCATATTATGTTTCGACGATTTTTTTTCTTTTTAAAAGGATATATCGTTTTAGGATTTGAAAATATTGATCACTCGAAGCCCAAGATAATCTTTATAAAGAAAAAAACAAGATTAATTTTAGAACCATCATCTCTTTGAAATAACATTCGCATAAAGATCTAAGCAAGCCCTTGTCTTTCTATTTGTTGGGTACTATGAATAGATGAAAAACCATACATGTGTACTCTTTTAATATATATCATAAACATAAATGGTAGAAATTCTTTATCATAAACGCTTTCAACTATGTTGAAAAGACCAAAATCCTATTCGAACATCAGAATAAGAGCAAGCAGTTTTTATATATCCAAATTAGGGGCCGCTTAAATTTTGAGACACTAAGGGGCTGTTTGCAACATCTGAATGGTTAAATGCTGAACCAGTAAGAGATCTGAACCATTAAGTGCTGAACCAGTAAGAAGTCTGAACCATTATAAGTTAGTATAATGCTTAATCGTTCAGAGGAAATGTCGTCTGACCATTTCAGATTAGAGGTCTTAACTATTTAGACTTAGTATAATGGTTAACCATTCAGAGGCAAATGTCTGAACCATTGAGACATTTGTTTGTGAAACAAACAGTGAACCATTAAATGTTGAAACAGTAAAAGGTCTGAACTATTAAAAGCCCTATTAAGAGCTAAACAAATAGCCCCTAAGTGACAACTTATATTTTTATATCACAAAGCATAAGGCTAAATGTGATGGTGATCGACCTTCCTTCCTCGATTATCCTTCATGTCAACGTCATGTCGTTTTATCCATCATCTCCTTACGCCTAGTGATAATGGTCCTCCTCCTTCCCTTTCCTTTTTATTTATATTTTTTGTAAATATATTTTTTTTAAATTTGTTAAAAATTAATATATAAAAGTAAATATCAACCCCCGTTCATTAGTTAAAAAAATATTTTTTTTTTAATTTCGAAAACTAAACAATTTAAAGAAAAAACTACATAATTAAAAAGTTATACAATTTGTTTTAAGAAAAACCTATTTAGGTTTTTTTTTCTTTTTTGGCAATTTCTCCTCTATCTTTGCCAATACGCCTTGTTTTTCGATATCATTAGCCATAATTTTGAACTCTTTCCAACTTGCAAACTCTTTCTCAAAACCTAAGCCTATCCAATAATATCTTGGCCGCTTCTTTCTCCAACTTAAGCTTCTCATATTTTCTCTAGGGCGCTTCTTTCTTTAACTATAACCTCTTCAATTCCCTCTCGGTCGCTTCTTGGCTTTGTTTTGTTTCATCCGAAGGATTTCTATTGCAGTTTCTTTCTGAAAAGCAGAGATGTTTCTTGTTAACTTATCTATCTTCTGGGAGATTGATATTTTGTCGATGCCTTCTTTTTGCTTTGTACCTCCCGATGGGGCAATGCGGTTCTAGAACTTCACGTATATCATCGTCAAACCTGGGTTTGTCATTAATATTAGTGTTGCAACACACATCCAAACCACCTTCACTATAATCTCCCAACTCCTATGTTCTGGACCTTTTTGCCATTGCAACCTCGTTAGGCACTGGCGTCCACTTGAAACTCTCTCTAAAAAGGTCCCATGCCCCACGTGTTGGAACATGACGACATGTTTCAAATGGAATTTTGACATAGCCAATCTATAAACTTCATTATCACTTGTCCCACTTGACCGATTGACGTAAAAATTGTTGTAATAACTATCAAAAAATCTTATCATCCTGTTCAATTCTCATAACTTCGAGCCGATGGAATCAACTCCTTAGTATGGTTCTCGTTCATCAAGGTATGATACATCTTGCACATTTTCCTCCAAAAGCTATCTACTTTTTGTTTCCTATGTTTATAATAATAAGTTAAGAAATTTAAAATTAATTGTGTGAGTAGTAAAAAATAATAAATTAACATATTAAAAATAATTGTGTATATAGTATAAACATAAAAACCTACTTTTGGACACATAGAAGTATTGCCCCACCCCCTTTGAACGCCTCCCCTCCCCCCCCCCCCCCCCCCCGGATTGGTGTCCATGTTTGGCCTTTTGATTTGCTTGTAGATTCTTTCACTGGGGCTATCTTGAATTTTTTTCTTCGACGATTTAGGTTGTGTTTTGGGTACAGCTTCCTCAACTTGTTCGGCTTCATAGAATTTTTGAGATTGTTGTGGTGGTCACATTTGATATTATTGTTGTGTTTAGAATTGTTTTGCATTTAGCACTATTCTTGCATTTGCATTTGTTGTATTTGATTGAGTAAATTGCCATTTTAGTCCCCGAGGCTTGTCCAAAGTTTTCATTTTAGTTCAAATAGTTTTTTTCTCCTCCTCACTTTTCCCTTTTGTTGTCATTTTGATCACGTACCCAACTCCGTCCAAAAACCTCATTTTTAACCAGGAGTATTTTTGGGATTAACTTTATAAATCTTTTCACTTTCCATTTTGATCTATTCTATTATTATAGTATATAAACACATTACTTTCCCACTTTCACCCTAAACCCTAAAATCCCAATTTTCACACACGATCGTTCATCATCCATAACCTGCTCAAATCGAACCCTAATTTTAGAGGGTTCTTCCAAGCTTAACTCAAAAAAAAAAAAAAAGATGGACAGCGTTTATTGGATGAAATCAAACAGTATACGAGCTTGAAAGCAAAGATCAAGAAATCAAGCACCTAAATGACAACCATAATCAAACCTCCGCAACTGAAAACATGACGTCATCAAAAAGCTAACCATTTGGTGTAGTAAACAAAGGTAGTCGGAGAAATAAGTCCATCCGGTGTGCACTCGCTGATTCTTGGACAAATCCCACGAGGAATCGAATCCAAAGCCCTGTTTTCGGACCCTTATTAAGATCGCTAGGTGGACGTCTATAGCACACTTGACCAACAGGAATTGAATGATACTCCCCTAACCCAGTGCTTTTAACATCTATAATCATATTATCCGAAACCATAGAACGCAATATCTCACTTAATTCCTGGCTCGTGCACTCTGTGTTTGTCAGCCTGTTTGCCTTGAAAAAATCATATACTCCATCATCCATTGCAACCTTTAACTTCCGAATTATCATTAAACAAAGGGCTTTGAGTTGATCAATGAATGTCGTATCAAGATCAACGTTAACATACCATGAACCGCCTGTGAATTCCTTTGATGGCTCAAACTCTGTTGCAATGTAGTGTTTTCTATTCTTGTTGCACCTGAACAACTTCTTTTATGTGTGATGAGTTTAGAAGGTTCTTGATACACATGTTGATAACTGCATCAGTTAAATTTGTTTCTGTCTTCAAGTCCCTTGTCCAGATCGCCATTTCTTTTTTTCCCCTGATGACTTCGAGTACTTTACGGTCTAATTCAAGTAGACCACCAGCTTGTTTAGGGTTCAATTTGAACAGGTGATGGATGATGAACGATCGTGTGTGAAAATTGGGATTTTAGAGTTTAGAGTGAAAGTGGGAAAGTAATGTGTTTATATACTGTAATAAAAGAATGGATCAAAATGGCAAATGAAAAGATTTATAAAGTTAATCCCCAAAATACCCCCGGTTAAAAATGGGGTTTTTGGACGGAGTTAGGGTATGTGATCAAAATGGCAACAAAAGTGAAAAGTCAGGGACCCAGAGGAGAAAAAAACTATTTGGACTAAAATTGCAAATTTGGACAAACCTCAGGGACTAAAATGGCATTTACTCTATTTGATTGAACACAGTTGGAGCTTATTTGTACCCCGTAAATGAATATTGTGTGGACCACATCAGATCGACGGTGGGCGAGTGGCCGGGTGGTGTAAACAGGGTTTGGTTTAGATTATTCGGGTTAATTGGATCCATGTTTTTTAGTAGAAAATGAAAGAAAATTATAGAGAGAGCAAAGAGATTTGTGGACTTAAAATTATTGTTTTTTTGTTTGTTTAAATAATTGTATTTTAGGAAATATTTTTTTTAAAGTACCGTCGCACAACGGTCAATGGCGGCCAGTTTTCAATTCAGTCCGTGGAACCCGTGGACAAGACCACACTCATCATGCATCAACCCTGTGGGTCATGGTGTTCTTGATCTTTCTTTCATGGTCCTCGTGGTCATCTCCACACACCCCACCAGTGGCGGAATCATAACTTTTTGGTTGGGGGTCGAAGTAGAAGTAGAATTGTTTACAAAATTTCTAATATGTATATTTTTAAAATTTCCGTTATTCAAATAAAATATAAAAGTGTTTTACATTCATTGAAGTACATCAATCACTTTTTTACCAACCGATCTATTAACGGGTAATTGTAATCTTCGAGGCCCCATAGCTTGAAATCGTTGTAAAATTGCTTCATTTTCAACCTTTGTAAAAATATCTTTCTTAACATAGAAAACCAACGAATCTGTAAGAAAATCATGATCCATCTTGTTGCGTAAATTATTCTTGATATACTTCATCGCAGAGAAAGATCTTTCAACGGTAGCTGTTGCAATCGATACCTTGAACAGGCTTGTTAAATCAATACCCATTTCCTCGACGTCTACCGAAATTCTCGCCATTTGTTTCCACACACCCGGAGCCGAGAGTTTGACCAGCATAAAACTCCAAGCTCTAGCGTTCTGATGGAAAATCCATATTACTTTCCTCCATCTGCTATTTTTCTCCTCTTTAAACCGCCACCACCATTTTACTAACATCCCTAAATTCGCCTCCCTAAGACAGCCGATCCCAATTCCACCTTTTTCCTTTGGCGCAATAATGTTCTTCCATGCCACCTAGCTTATTTTCTTTTCCTCAGGTGACATACCCCAAAGAAAGTCTCTTCTTAACCGTTCCAATTCTTGAATAACCTGTTTTGGTGCTTTAAAAAGAGAGAAATAATACGCCAGGAGTGCATTTAAGACCAATTTTATTAGTGTAATTTGCCCCCATATGACAACGTATTAGCCTTCCAAATTGATAGCCGACTCATGAAAGTATCCACAACCGGCTGCCAGTGCTTCACCAGGTTCATGTTTGCACCCACGTGTAACCCAAGATGTTTGAATGGAAACAAGCCCACTTTACACCTCAGGATACCCGTCATTTCCTCCACCTGGTCTTGACCCACACCTACACCAAAAATCCTGCTTTTTGCCAAGATAACCCGTAAACCAGAGGCGAGATAAAAACATCTCAATATCCGACATTTGGACTAATACAAAACAAAATCATAATTAATAATAGAAAATAAAATAAAACTTACTTCATGATAAAAACTGTAGAGTGATGGACCTATGAGGCTATGACTTGTCCACTTCAAGTCTTGAAAACTCAAAAGGCAGAACTTTTCAAAGAATAACATATTGACGGCAAAAGTAGTTTTTTCTTGAGAAGACAAAACAACATTAAAGAATTAGGTTTTTAGTTTTGGGTTGAACTAGTTTTGTCATATAAAGCCTTTATTTTCCCCTAAAGCCCATCATTATGAATTTTAAATATATCAAATATACAACTTATTTCACTCTTTAAAAAAATCCTTATGCATTATCTTCTTCATTCAGCTTGACAAATAATTACAGTTCACCGTACCACCGTGCGCCCTGTCAGACCACCATGCGCCGCCGCCATACCGCCGCTCGCCCACCGGAAAATCTTTAAAGATCTCTATTTTTTCTTCTAATATTAAAGCTTTACGCAAGACAATCAGGAGGGTCAGCTATACAAAAAAAAATCCGCAAAGTACTCAGGTAAATTAAAAATTTTGCTCGCTGGAGGGTCAGCTGACCCCCCTAAACCTGTGGTGCTTTCGCCCCTGCACCGCACGTCCACTAGCCTAAGAGTGGATGTCCGCATAATGTAAAAAAAGGGGTATTTGGTTTTGTTGTTTTTTTTTTCAAGTGTGCTATTTCTTGGTAAACAACAATAAGCATAAACCAAGTGATAAACTATGTATATTCACATCGATTGTTTACAAAATTTACAATCCACGTGTTCTAGTACTAATATATTTAAGCCTAATATGTTTTCTCAACATGCATTATTAGGCCCAGCATGACAGCGACTTATATTTCTACTTGTTTTTCACGAATTTTGCTAACCTGGTCGGATCAGCTCTTTCATTTTTTTGTTGATGATACGAAGGTCGTAAATCAAAATGTCTACAAGAATCCTAGTTAGCCCTTCGATTACCTCCATGTCATCATTCGTTGTAGACATTCTAAATCTAAAAGTTTATATAATCAGTGGCGGAATCAGAACTTTTTGATTGGGGGTCGAAATAGAATTGTTTACAAAATTTCTAATATGTTTATTTTTAAAATTTCCGTTATTCCAATAAAATATAAAAGTGTTTTACATTCATTAAAGTACATCAATCACTTTTTTTTCGGACCGATCTATCAATTGGTAATTGTAATCTTCGAGGCCCCATAGCTTGAAATCATTGTAAAATTGCTTCATTTTCAACCTTTGCAAAAATATCTTTCTCAACATAGCAAACCAACGAATCTGTAAGAAAATCATCATCCATCATGTTGCGTAAATTATTCTTGATATACTTCATCGCGGAGAAAGATCTTTCAACGGTAGCTGTTGCAACAGGCAAGACCAAAGCCAACTAAATTAGTCGATATACCAATTCATATGTAATGTGATATTTCATCTCAACCATCTTCTTTGCAAGTTCTCCAATATCGCACAGATTAGAAAAAAAGCTTTATTAGTTTTCATATTTGAAATGTGTCGGTCAAGTTGTATCTTTAGTTGTCCTAGTTCAGAGCCACAAAAGTCTTCCGAATATAATTCTACAAGTCGTAATAACCTCTCACGATCAAAACTTTGAAGTAAATCTCAAGGATCAAGGCAAGCTATACACATAAGCAACTTTGAGTTTGATTTAGTAAATAGTTCATTAAAAAGCAGATCAACAACCTAAATCATGTAAAGAAAATGTAAAATTTTAATATAAAAATAAGTAAAATATTTTATAAAAATAATATACCTGGTAGAAAATATCAGCACGAAAACGATGGAGATATGTTTGCGGCTCATCATCAATTATTTGTCTAACTCTGCCGGGAATGACATCTTCCATATTAGGCATGTGAATTTCATTTTGAAAACAAAATGAACTAACTTCTTCCATAAGTTCCTCCCAGCCATCATCCCTATATTTCTTTATATCACTTTTATAATCTTCAATCACTCGAACAGTTTAGTGCAGTTTTGTGTCTGTAACTTGTCTTGTTTCGTTGTATGTTAAACAGTCTTTTTTATCGAGTCTGTACGTTCCGTCGTGTCTACCTAGTCGGATATCCTCCTATCCTACTTGGTATGACATCTTGTCTTTGTATTTGTATCTTAACCTAATGCTAGTGTGCATTATGTTTAGAGGTTGTGCAATCATGCTAAACTGTAAAGCCTTAGTAGAATCTGTCCTTGTTTGGTTTTGACGAAAACACATGGCGAAATCCCTTTGTTGTTTTCGTCATACATGTGTGGCGAAATCACTGATTTCGTCACAACATGTTTTCATCCAAAGGGTTTTCGTCCAAGGTCAGTATAAATACTAGGTATCTTTCACATTTTAGTTTATGAGAGCATAGAGAGAAACTGAGAGTTTATCGTCAAGCATTGTGTGCATGTGTTTGCAGTTTGTTCTCATCCTGTTAATCTAAGTGAATATTTGATTATCTGTTCGTGTTATCCGCTTTACATTATTTGGTTTGCACCTTTACGGGGATTCCGCACCCGCGATAGTGTTTGTGATAAACAAGGATAGGTTACGTATCGGATCCTCCGAGAAAAACGGACCAACAAGTGGTATCAGAGCCTTGGCTCTTTTCCTTGTTTAAAACCAAACATTGTGTTGTTTAAAACAAGTGTGTTCTTGTTATTTTCGTATTTTGTTCTTGAAAAGCTCTTATTTTTCTGGAAAAAAGGATTGAAAATTTGTGAACATTGTGTTGTTTGACTGAAAGTTTTATTGAAAACCTTGTTTTATTGCATGTCAGCATGATAGGAATTGGTTTTTATTGAAAAGTTTATGCAAAATTGTGTTCGAAAATTTCTCCGGTGAAATTTTGGCCGGAATATTCATCAGTGTTCTTCATTTGTTCATAACTGTTCTTGAAAAATATTTGTGTTTGATCTAAAATTGTGGCTTGATTAAACTGTTATTGATTATTATATTGCAAGTTGTTTGAAAAAGGTGTACAAGTCATTTGAAAAAGGTGTACAAGTCATGATGTAAGTTGAAAAAGAGTGTCTGTGTCTTTGAAAAATTTGGCTCACTTGTTAGAGGATAAGGTTTGAAAAATATCTAACAGGTAACCATTATCAACGAAATCACATCTAGTCAAAATCACTTGGCTGGACGAAAACCATCTTGGACGAAATCCTTGTTTTCGTCAGAAATCTCATTTATCAACGAAATCCAATTTCGTCACATTACAGTCAACGAAATCTCTCGATTTTGTCACTCATCCCACTCAACGAAATCACTCAATTTCTTCACTCATTCCTATCAACGAAATCCCTCGATTTCTTCACCATTGGATTTCGTCAAACATTCTTATTCTTGTGATTTTAAACAGAAGCTTTGCAAACATACCTTAACATTCTCTTTTCAAGTGTTTTATCAGGTACAGTTGTTCTAATATCAAATATGAGTAGTACAAGTCTGTGGGATTGGAGTACGGACCCACGACCAGGTCAAGATCAAACTTCGGCAGCCGCATGGGTAAGGAATGTTTTTCCTCCGCAATCTATAAGTGCAACTCAATGGGCTTTGGTGTCGAATCAAAATCAAAGCATTCAGAATCTTTTGCTTAGCGAGAGTGAAACGGGCAGCAACAATCGCCCGCCAAAGCTGAATCACATGAATGACTATCCATCATGGAAGGGTCGTTTTCACACATATGTTTTAGGGCAAAACACAGAACTTTGGACCTGTTTCACTACTCAATGCAACCTTGCCCTCGAAGCAGCAGCATCAACTGCAGCGGGTTTTACTAATATGCTTGACGATGACAAGAAAGCCTATGACTTAGAGAAGAAGGCGTTTGCTATTCTTACACAAGCGCTTCACAAAGAAATCTATCATCAATTCTCTTCTTGTACAACACAAAAACTTTATGGGATGCCTTGGTAGCGAGAGAAGAAGGAAATGCAGCTACTAGAAAGACACACCATGATCTATTGAAGAAAGAGTTTGAATCATTTCAGTTCTTGGAGAATGAAACCCTAAATGATATGACTACACGTTTTTATCATTTGATTAGTGAAATGTTTTCTTATGGTGTTACTGCAACTCAACCGGAAATGGTTGCACGGTTTGCTGATGCTCTACCTCCAAAGTGGAGCCCATTCATTGAGCTTTTAAAGCATACTGGCGTTCTAGATACTGTCAATATCTACGAATTCATTCAGAAGCTGGAACACAAGAATGATGAAGAAATCCGGAAAGCTAAACGAATTCCTGTTCCTCAAAATACCGAAATGTACCTTGCAGGTTTTAACCAGTTAGCTAGTTCCAGTTCCAGTTCAGTTCAGCGACCGAAGTTACAAACGACGTTTATGTCAAATACAAGCTCTTTTCCGTTTCCACAATCAGCTCCACTTCCAGTTTTCGATCCTAGTGCTTATCATCCGCCAGCGCATATGATTGCTCAAGCTCATGCTTTTTCTAAACCTCAATTCGATGCAAGTGCGTGGCTACCACCAACACCCCACCTCTACCTCAAGTTACCACTACTCAATCTCAGTTCGATCCGAGTGCTTATATTCCTGTCCCATCACAACCACAACCACAAGCCCAACCACAACAACAACCACAACAGCAAGCTCATTATACCAACAATCCTCCACCCCTAAACCCTAACACAGTCAGAGTTGATACATTAAACCTCTCAAAAGTCAGCATTGAAGTAGCGAAGGAGCATATGGAACTCATTAATACAATGGTCAGTGCTTACTGCAGTTTGGTCGCAGGTCAAATTGGAAATATTAATTTGACCAACGAAGATTATCAACAAATCAACCGTGATGAAAAGGAGTTGATGGATATAAAGTGGGCGTTCGCAAGTGCTGTTAGAAGGGCGAAGGACTTTATGGTTCGAACAGGAAGAAGTTCTTTGGAAAGTAAGCAGGATACGAAGTACGGATTTGATAAAGAAGCGGTTACATGTTTCAATTGTGGCGAAAAGGGGCACTTCAAACGTGAGTGCACCCAACCAAGCAAACAAGGCAATCAGAACCCATTCAGAAATCAGACGAGTACTTCCAATGTCAGTGTCAATCAAGACAATCATGAAAGAAGGATAGTAGCGGTGAACAACAATCAGAACCAGAACCAGTCTGGACCAGCAAACACCAATCGAGCATTGACCGTTCAAGCTGATGAAGGGTGTAATTGGTCTGTACAATTTGAGGAAGGTGATCAAGAAGGAGGAACAGCGTGTTATGCAAAGATCATCAATTACATCAAGTACGTTCACAAGGAAGAATTTTCTGAAAGTGACGACAGTTCGGGTTATACCGGGAGTTCAGATGAAGAAAGTTCTACTTCGGGCGATTATCATTCCGAATCTGATGTGAAGGAAGAAGCAAGTTCTGATATTGATGACTTCTTAACTGAAGCAGAGGAGTTGAAATGTCAGAAATCAGTTCTGATCAAGAAGGCTGCTGTAGCATCTAAAGAAATGGAGAAGTTCTTCTCTGAAGACGGATCTTTTTCTTTTCAAACTGCCTTTATGGCAAATGTCTCAGCCTCTACGAGTCAGGTAAAGTCTGAAACTCCTAGCATATGTAATGATTGTGCTGATATGAAACATGAATGTGCTAATTTGAAGCTTGATTCCGAAAAGCTTCATAGTCATAATCAAAGTTTGGTTATTGAAATGTCTAAGTGCAAAGAGGCAAATATGGCTTTAGCTAGAAACGAAAAGGATTTTAAATCTGTAATTGAATCCTTAAAGAAAAGTGTTTCCGAATTGACCAAAACTGTTTATCATAAACAAATTAGTATTAACGATTACATTAACATCATTGAGGAAACCAAAAAGGAGCTAGCCATTGCCAAATGCGAGCATGATGCAATCAAGCTCAAATTGGAGAGTTATTCTAACTCCCGATTTGTGCTCGATCGCATTATTGACGTTCAACAACTGAAGGGAAACAAGAAAGGTGTTGGGTATAAGAAGTGTCCGCCCCCTTTAAGACATAATTATACTCATATGCCTGATGAAGAAGAAATGCCACGGTTTGAGCCCAGTGTGCCTCTTGATTATGAGGAAATTACTACTGGCGTAGGGTTCAAATCGGACAGTTCTTCTAGTACATCATCTGAGCAAACAGAAACTTTAACATCTACGAAACAAAGTCCTCCAATCATTGAGGACTATGAGTCGTCTGATGATGAATAAGAATCAGATATGAGTGATCAGGATAAATCATTTGACAAGATGAAGGGAGTAGAAGTTCCAATTGAGAATCATATTCTTTGTGATCCTCCTACTCCAGCTGTTCAATCAGTTGTCAAAGAAGTGATAGATCCTGTCAAGAATGACAAGAAATCTGTGTCTGCCGTTAAGAGTAATAACGTGTTGTACACTTTGGTTGGTGATTCTAAAATCTATTCAGATCACGATTTTCCAATTAAAAATGTCAATCCATCTTCGATTGATAAAGTTTTTGAAGATAATACAAACAAGTTTTTGGGAAAGACAATTCCAGGAGTCATTGTAACTCAATGTGACCCAATTCCTAAAGCTGAAATCAGGAAACAATTTGGAAATCAAAAATCACCAACAAAGCAACAACCTATTGCTGCTAAGGGTAAACAACCAGAAAAGCGAGCTCAAAAGCCTAACGTTTCTCAATCTAAATTTGAAACAAAAGGAGCTCGTTATCAGAAGAAAAACAGTAATGTCAGATTTGTAGAATCGAAGGGTACGGATAAAATTGAGACTTTTGAAAACAAATCAAACATCGATTTTGTACAACAAGTCAAGATTTTAAAACGTAATAGCCAAAACAATTACACTCAACATACAAACGGGTGTGATGGAAAAACAAGTACCTCGGGTTCTACGGGTTCGACATCTGTTCGTCGATCAGATTCTCCTAAGTTTGTGGAAAGGAGAACATGTTTTAAATGTGGGGAGTTTGGACACATCATTAAAAATTGTCCAAACACTCCCAAGGATAATTTTGTTGAGAAAGCACCACCTGAAAAGGTTCACCCTCAACGTCGTCCCGTTTCACCAAAACATGATAAAAGAACTATTAAGGAACAAGAAACGAAACAACGACTTCAACATGTCAAAGCTGTTGAAAAGGCTTTACAATCTGAAGTCAAAACGGTCAACAGGGAACCAAGTTCTTCACAATTTTTAAAACCAGAAGTTTCAGAATCTTTTCATGAAACTATATCTGGTAAATCAAATCAAACTTGGAAACCTAAGACAGGTGAAAATTCAGAGGGAGGTGTTGTGTTACAAAATCATCAGGAAATCGAGATCATCTTTCGTGATGCTCAGGGACGACCCAAGACCACTAAGGCTTGGGTCCCCATCCTCAACTGATCATTGATGATGTGTGCAGGGTGTTCCAGGAGGAACTATTAATAGTCATTGGATTGTTGATAGTGGAGCATCTAGGCACATGACAGGCGACTTACGGCTTCTATATGATGTGAGAAATATTAGAGAAGGCTATGTCGCGTTTGCTGGAGACAAAGGCGGATACATCACTGGAGAGGGAATGATCTCCAATGGTGTTGTATGTTTCGATATGATCAATTATGTTTGACAAATTGATCATAATCTTCTCAGTGTTTCGCAAATCTGCGATAAGAAGTTCACCGTGCATTGATGATACCGGTTGTTATGTGCTGAAACCTGGTTTCAAAATTCTAGAGAAATGGATTCTCTTATCGGCTCCAAGAGTTAATGATCTTTATATTCTTGATATGAGCCAAGCTATTACAACGTCTGCGCAAATCACTTGTTTTGTCTCAAAAGCCACGGAGAAGGAGTCTATTTCTTGGCACAGAAGAATGGGCACATTCACTTAAGAAAAATGAACCATCTGGTGAAAAACAATCTTGTGAATGGTGTGCCTGTGAGAAGTTTTCATCTACAAGATATCTGTGTTTCATGCCAGAAAGGGAAACAAACAAAGAAGTCTCACCCTCTGAAGAAAATCAACACTGTTAGCACGCCTCTCGAATGTCTTCATATGGACATCTTTGGACCTATGAGACACAAGACAACATTCGGGGATGCTTATTGTTTAGTGGTTAAGGATGATTATTCTAGATTTCTTGGGTAGCTTTTATGGCACACAAGAGTGATACTCCTGGCATCCTCAAGGATCTTCTTACAATGTTGGAAAATCTCTACACGTTGAAAGTTAAGAGGATCAGAAGAGACAATGGAACTGAGTTCAAGAACCGTGTGATGGATGAGTTCTGTACTTCTAAGGGCATTCTTCATGAATATAGTTCTCGATACACTCCACAACAAAACGGTGTCACCGAGAGGAAGAATCGGACGATAATTGAAACTGCAAGAACGATGTTGGTAGAGTCGGAGCTTCCTGTTCAGTTCTGGGGGAGGCTATGTCTACTGCTTGCTACACATTAAACCGAGTTCTTACAATTAAGAGACATGGCAAGACTTGTTTCGAACTTCTACAGAAAAGGAAACCGGATCTATCTTTTCAAGAACCTTTTGGCGGTCCATGCACTATGATTGAGCCGGATGGAAAGTTTGGCGCTAAAGCTATCGAGGGTTTCTTCCTTGGATATGCTACTCCTTTCGCGTATGGAATCTGGCTACCAAAATGATTGAGCTATGGAGTGAAGTAAGGGTTCAAAGGTATACTAGTTCTGTTAGAGCTCCGGTTGATCCTTGGATATTCGACTACGATGGGCTATTCGACTCCTTTAATCTGCCAACCTTTGACGAAGATTCTGCAACGGCTAGAATGTTATTTGATAGTGACAACGCTGCTGGCTTACCATTGGCTAGACCTATTATTGTTAACCCCCAAGGTTCTAATTCGGTTAACAACACGGTTCAAAATAAGGTATTTGAAGATGCTACTGAGTACAATGAGTCATCGGAAGATGATGAATATCTTGATGCTATTGAAGGAACTTCAGCTCCAGTTGCTCCTACTCAGGGCACTTCTGTTGAAACTCCTCATGTGCAGGATGTTGATACTGTTGAAGGGAATGCATCCACTTCTACACATATTCCAGGTGTGGAGTTGGTTGTTGATCTTAATATTAACAATTTGGGTATTAATGCTCGTGTTCCTGAAAATCCTGAAATGAGGATTCATGATACCCATCCACAGCAGAATATCATAGGAGATGTCCAACGCAGGGTGCAGATGCGTAATCAGCTGAGAAACAACCAGAATGCTGGTTTGTATTCAGCCATTAGAGAATCTGGTCTTCAAAATGATTGGTCCTTCGCGTGTTACGTTTCACAAGAAGAACCGAAATCTTGGAAAGAAGCCTTAAAAGATAATTCTTGGGTTGAAGCAATGCAAGAGGAACTACAACAGTTCCAGAAACTAGGTGTTTGGAGACTTGTTGAAAAACCCGACAACTACAAGAAAATTGGCACCCGTTGGGTTTACAAGTGCAAAAAGGATGTCGTGGAGTGGTCATTCGCAACAAGGCGAGATTGGTTGTTCAGGGCTTTAGTCAAATCGAAGGCATTGATTATAATGAGGTTTATGCACCAGTTGCTCGTCTGGAGGCCATTCGGATCTTTCTAGCTTATGCTTCTTTTAAAGGATTCAAAGTCTATCAAATGGACGTCAAAAGCACATTCTTGCATGGTATTGTTGAATAAGAGGTGTATGTCGAACAACCTCCAGGTTTCGAAGATCCTATCCATCCCGATCGGGTTTGGTTGCTCAACAAAGCTCTCTACGGGTTACATCAAGCACCGAGGGCTTGGTATGCAACTTTATCTACTTATCTGCTGGAGAACGGTTTTTGCCGGGGTCTTATCGACTGTACTCTTTTCATCAAGGAACAGAATGGTGATTTGTTGTTGGTACAGGTATACGTTGATGATATCATTTTTGGTTCTACTAACGATACTTTGTGCAGGCAATTTGAACGTGTTATGCAGGAGAAGTTCGAAATGAGCGCAATGGGAGAGATGAATTTCGTTTTGGGCCTACAAGTACAACAAACTGAGTCTGGGATATTCATCCATCAGACCAAATATGTTGGTGACATCTTGAGCCGATTCCAGATGTCTGAAGCAACGCCCATTGGTACCCCACTTCCGACTAATCACGGGATTACTCCGGACTTGAAGGGTGAAAGTGTCAACTCTTCTTATTATCGCGCTATGATCGGATCTCTCATGTATCTCACAGCATCGAGGCCTGACATCATGTATCCAACGTGCCTGCTTGCAAGATATCAAGCTAACCCTAAAGCGTCTCATCTTGGAGCTGTTAAGAGGATTTTCCGCTATCTGAAAGGATGCCCAGACACCGGTCTCTGGTACCCTAAGGATGATAGTTTTGACTTGGTTGCTTTTAGTTATTCAGATTTCGGCGGATGCAAAATAGATGGCAAATCCACAACGGCTGGATGTCACGTGGCAGTGCAAGAAGCAAACTTGTGTCGCTACATCAACTTGTGAAGCTGAATACATTGCTGCCTCAAGTTCTGTGGATTCAGCAACAAATGCGCGACTACGGTTTTGAATTCCTATCTACCTCTATTTTTGTTGATAATAATGCTGCTTTATCTATCACTAGAAATCCTGTCCAACACTCCAAAACCAAACACATCGAAATTAAGTATCACTTCATACATGATTGTTTTGACAAAAGATTAATCGATGTTGTTAAAATCCATACTGATGAACAACGTGCTGACCTGTTTACAAAAGCTTTTGACAAATCTCGTTTTGACTATCTTTTGTTGGTCAATGGTATTAAGGTGAAACAAGAGTAAACCTCTTTCGGCTGATCGTTTTTGTAAATATTTTCTTAAACGTTAAAAATCCAAAAAGATTTTAGTTTACTTATCTTTTCGCATTTTAGGGGAGAAATTTCAGAAAATACAAAAACATGTGAAAATTCAAAAATCCAAAAATATGTCGTTTACTTTCTGTCTTTAAGTTTGAAAAAATCAAAAACTCAAAAACAATAGAAAATCAAAAATGAGTTTCTTAGAGAAAAGAAGGGAAAGTAATGATATACACTGGTGTGGTCTATCAATATGGTCAAAAGAAAAAGAAAAATTGAAAAATGGTAAGTAGTTTTACTAACGATGTATCGGTAGGCTCACAATCAGACTAAAATGTGCAGGATGATATAAACCTAACAGACTTCAAGTCAGGTGGGAACCATTCATTGGCATATGGTCTTGGTATCGAAATTTCGTTTGTTTGATTGCCGAGGGTCTGAGATATACGGTCTTTATGCTGTCTTATCATCTGGGTATCATGGTTGTATCAAACCGTAAAAATAATAGAGACGAAGTCTAAGATCTTCCATGATACTATACATACGTGTACATATTGCATTCGACCTCAATAAGTGATCAACAATCACATGTCCACAAAACAGGTGATAATATATCACATGTACCCGGGAGTCAAGTTCGTCTCTTTGCTGTACGAAAGTACTGACCTGTTCACGGACTTGCTCCTGTGCCCTTCATGCATCTGAAAATCAAGTTACTCATCAATAAGTGATTCTATCACATAGGGCTTGTTTTTAAATCAAAATAAGTGAGTTTCTCACATCTTTTATACGGTCAAACGGATGATAAGCAGTATACTCACCGGTAAGAGGAACTCTCGCGCATACCTTGATACGGGAATATGTCATGAGTGGATGTACACCGACAAGTAAGTATAACTCTTACCGTAAATCATATCTCCTAATTATGATTACATCTGATAAGTTGAGCTTAGGTGGACAACAATACCGATAATTGTGGTAAAATACTTATCTAAAGCTTTAAACAGAAATCAGAAACCGTTTTGACAAAGACCGTAAGCTAGTAATGATTCTCTTACCTTGAAACTCGCAAAAATATTGTTCCTTGTACAAATTTCTTATGTTATTGTCTTTAGTTAGTTTACCGCACTTTAATTTGTGTTGTAGTGTAAGTTGTAAAACTTGTTTTGATTAGCCGATGTTGGTAACTCGAAGTTTTATGCTGAAAAGCCTGAAACTGACTCGTTTGTGCTTTCTACTTCATAAAAATGCTCTTTTTGCAGTTGGTTATTCTAACAAAGCCAACATGTTGTTCTACTTTGTTCAAAATGTGTTTGAAAATGGAAAA
This sequence comes from Helianthus annuus, assembly GCF_002127325.2. Classification (NCBI taxonomy): domain Eukaryota; kingdom Viridiplantae; phylum Streptophyta; class Magnoliopsida; order Asterales; family Asteraceae; genus Helianthus; species Helianthus annuus. Next base: position 84,437,802 of record NC_035433.2, read on the forward strand.
CTAATTTGACTGGTTAATGAAAACACACTTTGGTTTGACTGGTCAACGAAAACCCTTTTTGGTCTTCGACGAAATCCAAAAATTTTAAAATAGCGAAATCCTTGATTTCGTCATCCCAGATGTTTGGGCTAAATGTTTAAAGCCCAAACAAAGTGATTTCGTCGGCCCAAAACTGTTTTCGTCGGACCACAAGTGTTTTCGCGGGCCAAAAATTGTTTTCAAGTGTTTTCGTCGGCCACATCTGATTTCGTCATCCCAGGTGTGTGGGCTAAATGTTTAAAGCCCAACACAAGTGTTTTCGTCGGATTCTAAGTGTTTTCATCGGCCCACTTTTGTTTTCGTCGTCTTTGTGTTTTCGCCGAAGTGGACCAGGGTATAAAAAGGGTCCCATTTACATTATTACTCATCAGTTTCAATATCACTTTTACCAAGACCCCATACTGTTCATCCATCTTCTCTGCTGATACACCCACCTTAACCGATTTAAAGTTTCACTTGATTTCCTTGATTACTTAACAATCTAAGGTACTCAAATGCATCAAAAACTTGATCTAAACCGATTGAATCCACTTTTTCTTTGTCCGGATGCTTATGAAACTCTTTGGGACTCGATGATACATGATCATTCATACATGTTTCTGTTCATATTTTTCATTTCTTTTCTGTACAAGATTTTGAAATGTTAGATTGTGATAAGTGTTGTATGTATATTGTGTATTTATCTGGGTTTTTGATTTGATTTTTGTTTAGGGTATCAAACAGGGGTTTGGGTTTTGGGTGTTAGGGATTGGTTGTTTAGATTCATGTTTTTACGGTGGAAATATTGGATTCTTTGGACTATTTGTTGTTGATTGAAAATGGTTTGAATACATCTGTGGTTTCTTTTGAAATGGGTAATCAACTCAAACAAAGGGTGTGCGTTTTTGGTGTTTGATTAAACAACTGGGTTTTACAAACTCGATGAAAACAGGATTTGTCAAAACCCCCAAATGACGAAATCGCCTTTTGCTGAAATCGATTTTTGTCGAAATCCCCAAATTGGTGAAATCCTTGATTTCGTCATCCCTGTTTCATTACATCCCAGTCGACGAAAACCCTTTGATTTCGTCATACATTCCTTGTCAAAGAAATCCCTGTTTTCGTCATATGTGTGTTTGGCTAATTCATTTAGTGATTTTGTCACAGGGTCCATTACACAAACACTTCTAAACATTTTCCTAACTGTGAACTTTGTAACCTTATGCAGTGTATATATATACATGATTAATGTTCAAAATATACATTAAATATGTATACATATATGTATTTTGTAAGTGTCACATAACTCGCTCTCATTACGCGTTTTTTTTGTCAAACACAGAATGGCTCCGAAATCATGCAAACCCACCACACAGAAAACCAACAAGACCGAAGAAAAATCATGTCAGAACCGCGACATAATATGGTTGCTCATCTTGATCCGGAAGGAAAGTTTGATGATTTCAAGGAAATCACGCAATGGCTACGGGAATCACAGATAAACAAGGCTGTTACTTTCTCAACACCGGTGTATAAGACATTGATTAAAGAATTCTGGGATACTGCTCAGATACCGGAAGTTGATGGAAAGGAAGTGATTCGAGGGCAGGTTAATAAGCTGAATGTGGATGTATCTCCTGAAATTCTTAATGCTGTTTTGGAACTTCAAGACGTCGCTGATGCACCATTCTCTGTACCAATCATGTGCACGCGTGGATGTCTGCTCAAGATGAAATGTGTTGCTGACATTTTTGCTGGGCAAATCAACAAAGCTTCATTGCCTATGCGGTACAAGTTCTTGTTGCGTGTACTTATTCAATGTTTAGGCAAAAACCGTGCAGGTTATGATATGGCCGGAAACGATATCATCGGTCTGATGGTCACGCTTGTTTTTGAATAAGCCATTCAGCATCTCACAGTTCTTATTCGCACACAAGAAAGACAACCTACAAAAAACTGGATCTCGGACGTCCGGCAAGAAATTCTGGATGTATCCGAGATTCATGCAAATGATCATAAATGCTCAACACCCCGATCTTCCCAAAGCTGACACCGACATTCTCAAGATTGAAACTATGTTGGATCATTCCTTTAACTTATTCGAAGGTCACTCTGCTAAAAAATACACAGAATCGGACCCTCCTCGAAAGATGTTCGGTGATCTCGGAAACATAAACTACTTGGCACCTGCTGATGACAAATGGCGTCACGACGACAGCCAGTCAGATGATGAGGCACCCAAGTTAGAAAAGATGAAGAAAGAAAAGTTCAAGCGCAAGCGTGGTTCATCTGAGTCGTCTGATAGTGATGATGATGAAGAAGGTGGTGATGGTGACGGTGGTGATGCTGGAGCGACATCAGCTAGTGCCCCTAGCGCTGGTAGTACTGGTGGAGATGAACAAGCAGATTCTGAGCCCGATAATCAGCCAGATCCTGGATATGAATTCTTCATCAATGAATGTGGGGTTAAAAGTGTACGTAAGATTCGAACTGAGGAATCTGAGAAAGATGCTGATTATGTACCATCTGACACTGAAACAGAACAGCTCAAGAGAAAGCAAACTGCTGCTCGTCGTAAGAAGAAGAGCAAAAAGCATGTTGGTACTGCATCTGTCCAGCAATCCGTTCCTTCTGAGCCTATACAGGAAGCTGCAATGGATCCAAACTTTGGATTCACAGCTGAAGAAGCTTCAACAATGGTGCCGTCTCCTCCGAGATCTACAGAACCACCAACTATAGCTACTCAACCACCTCCTGTGGTCACATCGGCTCCTGAAACTCCAACAGTAACTCCTCAAGTTGCCCCACAAAGATCAATGGCTTCTGCAATCAGAGCGACTACATCTCAGCCTAGTTCTGAACGTCAAAGGATATTCTCGGAAATCTCTCAAGATGAAAAGAACAACTTCTTATTTTCTCAACTTGAAGCTGCTGTAGATTGTATACAAAGGCAAACCGATTTCATCAGGATCACCAAGAATGATCAACTCAGTCAACTGGTGGAAATAAACACGTTGAAGTCCACTGTTGAACAACAACAAACTGTTATAGGACGCCAACAAGCCAAGATCGATCAACTTAAAGCTAAAAATGAAAGGCTAAAAGCGTCTTTGGATAATAATCTCGAAATCGTCAGAAATCGTGTTGATGTTTTGTAGGATGAACGATGCAAGCAACAGGAAGTGTTGAAGAAGCATGATCATGATTCTGAAGATCAAGGGAATCCAGATCCCTCAGCTGCAGCTCAACAACCTCCAGCCTCTACATCTACACAGATTGTAGCTTACCAGCCTCGATAAGTCAAATCTGCTCAAGGAACATCGAGTAGTGCACAAGCTGAAATGAAAATGTTCGAAAGCACTTCCTACGTGGAAAGTGACATGGCTGGTACTTATAATGTTCTTAGCTCTTCTGATATTGCCTTACAGGTTGTACATCCTGTATCTGGAGAACTTTTAGAAGAAGGGGAGTTGGTGGAAGACTTATCATATGAACAGAAACTAGCTTTGGAAGAAATGAAAACAGTTGATGATGCTGTGATTGATCAAATCCCAATTGAACCAGAAACAGATGACACCGAGAATCTAGAAGAAATAGTTCTTGAAGGCGAATCGAGTAAATCAACTTATGTTCGTGCTGACGGAACGGAATTTGATCTGTTCGATGAAGAATGGCTGAAAGAGAATCTTGACGACATCAACGAGCAATTTAATAAACGTGATTCTTCAGACGATCCGACAGACGCATTCCAAGAATGGAGAAAAAGATTTTTGTCGAACATCGAGAAACCAGCTCCTCCGGAAGCACAAGTTGATTACATGCAGTACATAAAGGAAAAGCCACACGGAAAGATACTCAGCTGGATGTTCGTGCAGGATATTCACTGTATGGCCATCAAGTGCGAACACGACATCTAGTATTTCAATTCGTTGCTGAATATTACATCTCTGCCATTATATGACGTTACTGCCTTAACGAAGTTGAAACTGATCAATCGCTCAAACTATGATGGAGCAACGTTGTTCGAAAAGAGATTGTGGTTCAATCGTCGAAACGGGTGGAAAGATGAACTATACAAATCGCAGTTTCCGGTCTATCAGCAGATCAAGTATACGTTAGATCCAGAGACAAACACTGGTCGATACAAGCTAATCTATCAGCCGCCAAAAGTCATGGATAAAATTCCGCTGATGCCGATGAAACGAAATTTCTTGAAGAATATGCGGTTATGGTGTTACGATTCGGATACGCATGAAGTGGTAATTGTATTTAAAGATCAGGAAAACTTCTGCATGCTAAATCCGATGTGGATTGTCAACATGTCTGCGGCCGACATCAACGAACTGTTTCGGCATGATATCTTCTATTAAGACGAGTACGCTCGACAAGCTTTACTGTTCCAACGCATCACTTGTTTCTGCTTTTATCGTGGTATTCATGCCGGAAGCACCTGGTCCGCAAAACACTGAAGATTGAAGACTCAAAGAATGAAGACCAAGCAACAGACAAAGGGGAGTTTGTTAGTGCAGTTTTGTGTCTGTAACTTGTCTTGTTTCGTTGTATGTTAAATAGTCTTTTGTTATCGAGTCTGTACATTCCGTCGTGTCTACCTAGTCGGATATCCTCCTATCCTACTTGGTATGACGTCTTGTCTTTGTATTTGTATCTTAACCTAATGCTAGTGTGCATTATGTTTAGAGGTTGTGCAATCATGCTAAACTCTAAAGCCTTAGTAGAATCTGTCCTTGTTTGGTTTTGACGAAAACACATGGGATCATAATTGGTGAAATCCCTTTGTTGTTTTCGTCATAGATGTGTGACGAAATCACTGATTTCATCACAACATGTTTTCATCCAAAGGGTTTTCGTCCAAGGTCAGTATAAATACTAGGTTTCTTTCACAGTTTAGTTTATGAGAGCATAGAGAGAAACTGAGAGTTTATCGTCAAGCATTGTGTGTATGTGTTTGCAGTTTGTTCTCATCCTGTTAATCTAAGTGAATCTTTAATTATCTGTTCGTGTTATCCGCTTTACATTGATTGGTTTGCACCTTTACGGGGATTCCGCACCTGTGAAAGTGTTTGTGATAAACAAGGATAGGTTACGTCTCGGATCCTCCGAGAAAAACGGACCTACAAACAACATTGCCAATATTTTGATTCTTTAACTGTAGGGCTTGTGATATATCAGTTTGTCATTCTTAATAAGTTTAACATCAAATGACTAACAAATACAAATTCAAAACTTTCCACTTTTTCAGCCAAACTAAGTGCATTACCTCGAGTTTTTCCATCAGGGCCCTCTCTAGACAAAGCAATAAGCACTTCTCTCACCGGCTTCCACATGTCTAAAAGTCGATGTATTGTCTTAAGATGAGAACCCCAATGAGTGTCGCCGTCTCGAGCTAAGCTCGTTTCTTGGTTTTTACCTTTTCCTGTACAAATTTCACCCATTTCTATACGTTTCACGAAATCATCATACTGTTTTTTTCCGGATAGCATCTTTCCTTTTACATGAAGCTCCAACAATATTCACAATCCTTGCATGGTTATCAAAAAAAATTACTCACATATGCATATTCAGATGACGTAACTACAACGATTAACTGCAACTGGTGAGGAAAATAATGAATATAAAATGCATACTTGTCTTCATGTAAGATTTTTTGTTTCAATCCATTTAGCTCACCACGCATATTGGAAGCTCCGTCATAACCTTGACCTCTAACTCTAGACATTGTTGTACCATGTTTTGCAAAGAAATTATCGATAACACTTTTTAAAGATGATGCACAAGTGTCAATAACATGCACTATCCCGATAAACCGTTCAATAACTTCCCCACCATCATCAACGTATATCAAAACCACTGCCATTTGCTCTTTTATAGAACAATCACGAGACTTGTCAATCAAAAGAGAAAAGAACCTACCTTTAACCTCATTCATGATAATGTTTCTTACTTTCGTAGCACAAGCATTAACAATTTCCTTTTAGATTTTAGGCGAAGTCAACTGATTATTTCTAGGAGCATTCAAGTTAAACACCTTATTTACTTCATCATTTTGCTCACAATACCACTTGACAAGTTCTAGAAAATTACCTCGACTATTAGAACTTGCAGCCTCTTCATGCCCGCGAAAAGCCAAACCTTGTTGTAAAAGGAATCAAATCACATCAACAACAGTGGTTAATCGAATACGATAATCAATCTCATCTTGATTACAACGTCTAGGCATCATATAGTTTACATTATGTCTTTGATCTTTGAATGACTCGAATTGAACTCTTGCATGATTATGTCTACTATTCCGACCCCCTTCATGATCACGAAAATTTTCACATGCCTTTTTTCCAATTATTAAAACCATGATTAATATAAATATCATCCCCAAGTTTATTCCCGGTCGGGAAAAGATAGCACCATAAACAAAATGCGGCATCTTTAGATACACTATATTCTAACCAACAAAAGTTGTCAAACCATGTTTCTTGAAATTTTCTCATAAATCCACAAACTTTTGTTTTAGGGAAAACATGACCTTTTGGTTGACAAGGACCTTTCGCTATGTACCATCTTCTTACTTCTTCTCGTATATTAGTTGGATAATCATTAATTGGTTTACGTAACGCCGGGTCACCAACAATTTCATCTTCAGATAATTCAACTTCCTCTCGACATCTTTTGTTATTATGTTCATTAGAGTTTAATGGAATTGATGAAGTTGGGATACTTGGTTTGAGTTCTTTGGTAAAATACTTTTGTATAGTTGCATTCCTATGATAAAAATCACAATAAATTAGTACAGATAAGTTTGTATAAAACAAAATATAGAATTGACATTTAACTTATAAGAAAAATATAATACAGATTGAAAGATAATAGAAAATAGTGTAACACTTCAATTTAAATTTATTCGATGACTATTAAATACAAAAATAATTTTGCCAATTAAATTCATCCGATATTTGGACTAATACAAAATAAAATAATAATTAATAATAGAAAATAGAATAAAACTTACTTTATGATAAAAATTGTAAAGTGAGGGACCTATACGGCTATGACTTGTCCACTTCTAACTCTTGAAAATTCAAAAGGCAGAACTTTTCAAAGAAGAAACATATTGACGGCAAAAGTAGTTTTTTTTCTTGAGAAGACAAAACAACATTAAAGAATTAGGTTTTTAGTTTTGGGCTGAACTAGTTTTGTCATATAAATCCTTTGTTTTCTCCTAAAGCCAATCATTATGAATTTTAAATATATCAAATATACAACTTATTTTACTCTTTTAAAAAAACCCTTATGCATTGTCTTTTTCGTTCAGCTTGGCAAATAATTACAGTTCACCATACTACCGTGCGCCACCGTCAGACGTCGTCGGACCGCCGCTCGCCCACCGGAAAATCTTTAAAGATCTCTATTTTTTCTTCTAATATTAAAGCTTTACGCAAGACAATCAGGAGGATCAGCTATACAAAAAAAATTTCGCTAAGTACTCCGGTAAACTAGAAATTTTGCTCGCTAGAGGGTCAGCTGGTGTTCCGCCACTGTACATATTATGATAAGCTTTAACTAAACAACAACAATAACTAATATAGAATTGAAACATATTATGAGGTTTAAAAAAGGCCCAGACACATCATTACAGCCACATTCTTTTTTGATGGGATGTTGGTCACAATGACCATTAGGCCAAGGGCTATGAAGGACATGGGATGAATCATGGATTGTCACCTCATGTGCTACACCACCCACTTTATGAAACCATCGTAGTTTTCATGGAATAAACCATGGCAACCATGCACCTTCTTTTCGAATGGAAAAAGTAGTGGTGTTCGTGATGATTTTGAAGCCCTGGTAGAGAAATTTGAATCAGAATTATATTCTAGTTTGGATGTTTGTATAACTTCTATGTTTATGTAGTTTGTCTGTGTGTTGCGATCAACTAGAAAGGGAAGTTGTGTTTTGGTAAATATCTGAAAATTATTAAAAATACAAAAAAAATATTAAAATGAACTTTTAGCGACAACGAAGTCGCCACTTGATATTTAGCGACCAGAAAAATAGCGACGACCTTTTAGTGGCTACATGTCGTCGCTAATGGTTGTCGACAGTGACAACTTGTGGATCAATAGCGACCAACTTTTATAAGCGACAGAATAGCGACAACTTGTGGGTAAGGGAAAGTACGTAATTCTTCTCTTCTTTTGTGTATTAATTATATATGGAGGGGAAGTACGTAATTCTTCTCTTTCATAAATATACGCTAACAGAATAAATTTAACATCTCTAACGTCCTAACGTTTTCTTCTGAGTTACAACTAGACGCTAAATCATCAAAAAAAAAAAAAAAAAAATCATTCATGCATCATTAGTCAAAAAGATGGAGCAGTGATACTTTAAATTAAAGAATGAAATCAGTGAAAAATAATCAAAAGATTGTGTATTGCCATTAGCTATAACTACATGCTTGCATTGCCTAGTGCTTTTCATCATAGAAAGACTATACAACTGGTGGTGGAAGTGCAACCAACCCCTTCCAACCTTCCGGGATCGGTCACAATAATTGCCACCATTTCCTGTTGCTTTCACTTGACCATGTGATAGAGACGATAACCAAAGGTGCACGGTCTTCATCCAAGCTTCTTCAATTTCTCCACTAAAATGTCTACTCGCTCCATTCACTTTAAAATTTATGCTCAACAAAAGTAGAGTTGCAATTATGATAAATTTAAGGTTTCTTGTCTAATGTTTCTTATTTTTTATTTATTTATTTATTTTTGTAAATTTTAAAAGACAAAAAGTTTAATTGGCTAAATGGGGTTGCAAAAGGGTTAAAAGGGTAACTTCCCTAGGGTTCTAAATGATGAATGATTGCTTGCACGAAGAGGGGAGATAGAGTTATTAAGACTATATGATATGCGTTAACTAAATATTTGTTAAACCATTGTCATATTACCGCCATGTCAGAATTTAACCATTAACTAAACAAGAGGAAAGAAAAAAAATGAAGGTGGCATGTGAATTAGTTCCCACATCCATGGGCCACACCATCCTTTCCAACTTCTTTCATTAACATCGCCAATGTGTTAACGAAATTTTACATAACTAACATTGCCGGGTGATGTGGCTCCATTAACTGCTTTTTAGTTAACCCACAACAAATAATCTAATAGAATAAGCTGGTAAAAGGCATGGGAGGCTTTGATGGTTGCGGGAAGGACCTCCGCACAAGCCCCGCGATTTCGAGGGGCATGCGCTTTTAAAAAAAATTCGATACGTATATGTTATTTTTTTAGATAGTAAACACATACTATTAGAATGTATATCTCTTATGTATTTAGTTGATGTATTTTAGGAGATAATTGTGTGGTTAATATTTTCCATTATAATATGTATATGCACTCCCTATTTAAAGGGATCGGATCAATGAGAAACTCACGAACAATATTCTAAGAACCATAACAATTGTTATGGTATCAGAGCCATAACCCTAGCCATTCATCATCTTTCTTTCTTTTTTTTTTCTTCTGTCTCGACAGAAACCATGACCGACAAATCGTCATCTTCTTCCGATCCCAAAACCCCATCCCTTCATCCTGCTTACACTGTCACCAATATCCAGAATAAAGTCCGTACTCTCGACGGCACCAAAGTTACGTACTCATCCTGGGTTAAGCTCTTCAAATTGCATGCTAAAGCTTACAAGGTTTTGGATCACATAGACGGCACCGCTCCTCCAGAAGAAATCGATGATAACTACAGTTCTTGGTATGAAATTGATGCTCTTATTCTACAGTGGATATACGCCACTTTGTCTGATGAACTCATGGTGAGGGTTCTCGAAACCGATGCTACGGCACGCTCCACATGGATTCACTTGGAGAATATTTTTCTTAATAATAAAGGGTCTCGTGCAACGACTCTTGAGCATGACTTCACGACTCTCACACTTGGAGCATGCTCCTCGTTGGATGATTATTGCCAAAAGCGAAAAGAAATCGCCAATCAACTTGGTGATGTTGGGTTTCCGGTGAGCGAAGCAAGACTTGTCATGCAACTAGTTCGAGGTCTCCCAGCCGAGTATGAGGTTACTGCTGCAATTATTAATCAAAACGCACCTACATGGGATGAAGCAAGGACAAGTCTACAACGAGAGCAACAACGGCAGGCGGCTAAGCTACAACAAACTCAATCAGTTTTGGTTACGCCACAAAAACCCACTTCCTCGACCCAAGAATCTAACCAAAATCAGCCCACTCAGCAACCTGCACAACCCGATCAATACCAAAACCATAGCTACTCTCAAAACAATTATGACCCCAGCCGTGGTAGAGGCCGTGGACGAGGATACCGGGGAGGACGTGGTCGCGGCAGAAATCGTCAACAAACAAACACATGGTGGCAAAATACTCAGCATGCTCCCTATAGTCAGCAAGCACCGCCATCCCAATATGGCACCTGGCATGTCCCACCAAGCCCTTATCCGTCCCAAGCATGGGCTCCGTCTCAGCCACCCAGCCCATATTCTCAACCACAATATAACCAAGCCCACATGGCTTATCAACAGGCCCAAATACCACAACCCACCCAACCTGTCTATAGCATGCCGAATATGCTGCCCCCTCCCACAGCCCAGTATACCGATCCAAATGGCTTCAATGCTCTCAGCCCAACCGACATTGGTACTGCACTTTCAATGATGCAAATAAGTCCACCAGACCCGACTTGGAATATGGATACAGGCGCTTCTTCGCACATTACGGCCAACCCCGGTAAACTAACTACTCCTTTGTCTATTTCCTCTAGTACTATTTTTGTTGGCAACGGCCAAAAATTGCCAATTGCAGGATCTGGAAATAGCCTTCACACTGTTGCCAATCACACCTATCACCTAAACAATGTCCTTCACTCTCCATCGGTCATCAAAGATTTAATTTCTGCTCGTAAATTTACTCGTGATAACCAAGTTAGTGTCGAATTTGATCCTTTTGGTTTTTCTTTGAAGGATCTCAAGACGGGCAACCATCTTTCGCGCCATAATAGCACGGGGGACCTTTATCCTTTCACGCCGCCTTCTTTTGCTTGTGCATCTATCTCTTCACCACCTCCTTGGCATAACCATCTCGGTCATCCAGGAGCAACTATTGTAGATTATCTTTCGCGTCATAATTTTATCCAGTGTAATAAAAATGCTACTTCTTTGGTTTGTTCATCATGTCAACTTGCGAATAGTCATCGTTTACCTTTTAATGATTCAAATTCTATTACCTTTGCTCCATTTGATTTGATACACTGTGATTTATGGACCTATCCTATTTTAAGTAAAACTGGATACCACTACTACATGGTCCTCATAGATAATTTCACCCAACATGTTTGGGTCTACCCATTAAAATTTAAATCTGACACCTTTACTACCTTTGTTAAATTTCATAAACTTGTCTACACTCAATTTAATTGCCTTATTAAAACGTTTCAATGTGACCTCGGTGGCGAGTTTGACAACCATAATTTTAAGAATTTTGCATCACAAAATGGCATGGTTGTTCGCTTTTCTTGCCCACAAACTTCACCCCAAAATGGCAAAGCCGAACGGATGATTCGTCGTCTTAATAATATCATTCGGGCTCTTCTCATCCATGCCCGTCTTCCTCCCACCTTTTGGGTAGAAGCCCTACATGCCTCCGCCTACTTACACAACATTCTACCCACCACTAAACTTAATCATCTCACACCCGCCTTTGCCCTTTACCAACGGCACCCTACGTATGATCATTTAAGAGTGTTCGGTTGCGCATGTTATCCAAACTCCTCGGCCACCCAACCCAATAAACTTCTTCCTCGGTCTACCCGATGTATTTTCCTTGGCTACCCTTCAAACTTTCGGGGTTATCGGTGTCTTGATCCTAGTACCGGTCGGGTCCATATTTCTCGTCATGTCAGTTTTGATGAGAGTGATTTTCCATTTAATACTACTACCCATCGGGACGACTACATAATTTTTGATGATAACACCTTACCCTTTCCACCCTCACATTATTCGGCTCCTCCACCGACCTCACATCCTATTCCAACCACTCCTACAGCCCAACCACACTCCTCACCCGGCCCAAACCATCCTACTACCTCCCCACTCGGCTCATACCATACCACAACCTCCCCAACAACCACTTCTCCTACGGCCCACCCATCTGTAACACCACCCCATTCGCCTATACCTACCCAACAACCCCATTCACCAATACCTGCTCCCAACCCACACCCCATGGTCACTCGTGCTAAAGATGGTATTTTCAAACCCAACCCTAAATTTAATCTTGCCACTACATCCGCTGCTTCCAATATCTCTCCACTTCCAACTTCATATCATAAGGCATTTTTAGATCCTAATTGGCAAACGGCTATAGCTAGTGAATTTAGTGCTTTACAGGTAAATCAGACATGGGAGCTAGTTCCAAAACCGGCTAACTCACCTACTATACGGTGTATGTGGTTATTTCGTCATAAATTTAAAGCTGATGGAACTCTTGAGCGCTACAAGGCTCGACTTGTGGTGAATGGGAAATCACAAACAGTGGGTATTGATTGTCATGACACTTTTAGTCCAGTTGTCAAGCCAGCATCCATTCGCACTGTGTTAAGTCTGGCTATTTCTCGCAACTGGCCTATTCACCAATTGGATGTCAAAAATGCATTCCTTCACGGGCACTTAGAGAAAACTGTTTATATGCATCAACCCCCGGGTTTTGTTGATACGTCACGACCTGATTATGTTTGTCGTCTCAAGAAGTCCCTATATGGCCTCAAGCAGGCGCCTCGGGCATGGTACACCCGCTTCGCCAGCTTTCTTTTGTCACATGGTTTTCGCAGCAGTCTTTGTGATTCGTCACTTTTTATTTATCAGCGGGGCTCTCGATTGGCTTATTTATTATTGTATGTGGATGACATAATTTTAACCACCTCGGACTCCTCTTTGTTGAGTTCCATTATTACCATGCTCTCCCGGGAATTTGCTATGACAGACTTGGGGCACCTACATCATTTTTTGGGCATTACAGTCACTCGTGACTCTAAAGGATTGTTCTTATCTCAATCCCAGTACACCCGAGACATCCTACATCGAGCTAATATGACAGGGTGTAAACCATCTGCCACCCCGTGTGATACCACGTCCAAACTTAGTGTGTCGGATGGTGAACTCATGACTGATAGCACCTTGTATCGTAGCCTGGCTGGGGCGCTCCAGTATCTTACCTTCACTAGACCCGATATCACCTATGCAGTTCAACAGGTATGTTTATTCATGCATGCTCCACGAGAACCACATTTTGCCTTCCTTAAGCGTATACTAAGGTATCTTCAAGGCACTATCAACTTTGGTCTCCATTTGTCGGCCTCCTCATCTAATACCCTCACGGCTTATTCCGACGCCGACTGGGGGGGATGCCCTGATTCTCGGCGTTCAACATCAGGTTATTGCGTCTTCTTGGGTAACAACCTGGTCTCTTGGTCATCTAAACGTCAGCCGACAATATCCCATTCTAGTGCGGAAGCTGAGTATCGTGGGGTTGCAAATGCTGTTGCTGAAACAAGCTGGTTACGTAACTTACTCCTCGAACTCCACGTTCCTATCTTAAAAGCAACAATTGTTTACTGCGACAACGTGTCCGCTGTATATCTGTCCGAAAACCCGGTTCAACACCAGCGCACGAAACATGTGGAGTTAGACATTCATTTTGTTCGAGAAAAGGTTCACATTGGTCATGTCAAGGTTCTTCACGTTCCATCCTCCTCCCAATATGCAGATATCTTCACGAAAGGATTACCTCGCACGTTGTTTGAAGAATTTCGGTCCAGTTTGAGCATTCATTCTTCTCCAGCTCAAACTGCGGGGGACTATTAGAATGTATATCTCTTATGTATTTAGTTGATGTATTTTAGGAGATAATTGTGTGGTTAATATTTTCCATTATAATATGTATATGCACTCCCTATTTAAAGGGATCGGATCAATGAGAAACTCACGAACAATATTCTAAGAACCATAACAATTGTTACATACCACTTCCAATATAGGCCCATTTACAAATCATTTTATAAGGTTTAGAATTTAGCCCACTTGGAAATAGGTTTATTGAATCCAATGCTAACTAGATTTTGTTTAAATAATAACAAAACATAACGGAATGACACATTTTTTTCAAGCTCGAACAGGGTATGTGAATTCTTAGAGACGCCACTTGTAAAAGGGTTGCTTAATTTTGACTTGGATCGTTCTTCGTTTAGTAGCTAATGATTATTAATATTCCAAATGTAAGACAACAGTCAATATATATGGTTTTCACAGCTGATGTAACCATTTGCAACTTAACATATTGTGTAACAAGAAATATTATAATAAGGTTCAATCTTTTATAACAAAATAAATAAATGGAATACATGAATTTGTCCAATAGAATGGGTCTTATTCCAACGGTAATAAGCCGTCGTTAATCAAACTAATTGTGCTCGTGAATGATTAGCACCATTGATTTCAAAACTCTTGACTATAAAAGACTTCAACAAAATACTAAAGAGAACACCGTTGGTCAAGCTATATACCGAGTATGATGTCGTGCATGGTTGGCAAAAGTTTTGGGAATTTTAAACACCAACTAACCTCTATTAGCTACGATTACGTGGGGGACATTAATTAAAGTGTTGAATTTAACTATTAATAAAAATGGTTGTGGTCAACTTTACATTGACTACGTATATGACATGCAGCGTTATGAACAGTTGAAACTCTATGAACAAGAAAACAACAACCTTAAAAGAAAAAAATATAATAAATACAAAAGTCAATTCGGGTTTTGGGAACAAATTAAAGCAAATAAAGAATTACCAAATTAGAATCAAACGCTAAGCAAAAGCTCGCTCCCCCTACGACATGAAAATTTTATAGGTGACAGTCTTTATAGTAGAGTTTATATATTATATATATGAATTGCATTTGCTGATAAATAGTACTTTAACATTAATACATCAAATTATAAAATAGTCCTTAATTTATAAATAGACCATGTAATAGTAACTACATAGTTATTATGGTGTTTCGATTAATAGTTTTGTTCCTATTAATATTTTATTTTTACAATATATCATATGAAATATTCATATTGCTTGATAAATTAGGTTTAAACTCTACAAAAATAATTAGATTTTGGAACCAAATATATATCTAATATAACTTCAAGCGTTAAGTTTATAGGGGTAAAGTGGTGGTGAGGTGATAACGGTGATTTAAATAAACAGTGGTGGTGATGAAGAAACACCATGTGTTGTGGAGACACAAACGGTGTAACAATATAAATTGGTACATGCACCGATATTCATTTTTGATAGTTTTTTATAGATATAAAACACGTGTTGATAAATATCTCTTTCGGTTGCTATACCGTTTGTTGATACCGTAACACACTGAATAGATACTGACCGAAAACCCGATGAATTGAATCGATACTAAAGGAACCCAATCAATACCAACCGAGTTCCCACCGCCTAGCGAACCGATACAGATCGAATACCTGCCGCATCGCGCAGGAGAAATCACACTAGTTTTTATTATAAAGAATTGGATGACAATTTGACACTATTTATGTATTCTTCATACTAGAGTTCATGATCAAAGAGTTTATGATCAAAGACGAGGTTAACAATTTGCTTTAGACGGGGTTCAAGTAAAATCAATAACTACATAACCGCTGGCATGATTGTAAAACAAGGTCACGAAGGCCGAGCACACCCCGAGTACTCACTACATGGTAGGCTGTCGAGGTCGGAGTATTCTTCTTCTAAGACGAGTACTTCCTGAGTACTCTCAAATCCGACTAGGGAGTGCCTAACGACTTTTGCGATCATGACCGTTGGAGATAATACATTAAAATATTCAAGAAAACTCAAAATAACCCTATCTAATATTGTATAGGGTGTTTTTTGTATTTTTCTCATTCTTCTGTACCTTACTGTATGTTTCTATATCTATATATAGAGTGCTTCCTCTGTTGAGGAATGCATATCATTGCATAATTATCACATGGTATCAATCGCCTTGTGATCCTCCCCCTCCCCTGCCATCTTAATCGCCTACCCTTCTGCCTTCTCTCTGTCTCCTGCCCTTCTCGACGACAACTATGGCAACCTCTTCCTCATCTAATTCTCTTGTCACTCTAAACACCATATTCCACGTGTTGGCAATCAAACTTACTGCCTCGAATTATCTGACCTGGAAACACAACATGATCCTTATTTTAGCATATCAAGACCTTTTTGCCACATATTGATGGTTCGAACCCTCCTACTGTTGAGATGATGGTGGAAAACAAATCCAGCCCTAATCCTGATCTTGTTAACTGGCGCGCGGACGATAAGAAAACAATTCTCATTCTTTATGTCAGTCTCTCTCTCTGAAGAAGCCCTGGCAAAAGTCCTTGGGCTGCCTTCGGCTCATGATATCTGGGCGGCTCTAGAACACGCGTACAGTAACATGTCGATTGAAAGTGTTTAGAATTTTATAGACCAACTATGCCAAATTAACAAGGGTTTGTCCACTGTTTCTGAGTTTGGACTGAAATTCAATTTATTGTGCGATCAACTAACCGTTGTCGGCTTCCCGGTTTACTAAACTTTTTATGTAGCCTCGGTTCCTCCTTTGAAAACTTTTCCACTACTATGCGAGCCTCCAAACTATCGCCCCTGTTCCGTGATATTCTTGCTTAGGCCGAGAGCCATGAGCTATTTCTCTGGTCCATTCATTGTGCATCTCACTCACCGATTGTTGCTTTTCAGGCCCAAACCACTTGTTTCCCTCCCACTTGGGTCGAGGGGGTCATACCCATGGGTGATCACAATCTAGCATTAATAGTGGTTGTAGAAGAAAGGCTCTGCCAACTTTGTTGTGTTGATGGTCATTATACCAGCCGTTGCCCGAACCTATCCTCTTTTACATCACAATCAATGATTAATAATGAGGATCTTACCTGTGCCTTCCATGCACAGTGTAATATTATACTGGGTATACAAGATTAGAATGCGGATACGGGTGCTATTGATCACCTGAACAACAATTCCAACAACTTAAGCCATGCCACTCTGGTCCCGCATAACACAAATGTGACATTTAGAAATGGTAAATCTTTTCCAGTACTCTTAAAGGACACACATCCATTTCGCCTAATATTCGACTTAAGTGGCGTTTCTTTTTCTAAAAACGATTCGCGTAGGCTCTTCTGTCTGTACCACGCACACATTGCCATCTGCAGACTGTTTCTTTTTCCAAAGACGTTTCATTAAAAAATGTCTACAGGAGCTCTACTTGTTGTAGACTTGACCCAACTACTTTTAAGATCTTCTAAGGTCTGTAGAGGGTTAAACACCATCACTCACCACCACCGTCCACCACCCACCACCGTCCACCACTACCCACCACCACCGTTCGTACACCACCATCAGTTTATGTTAGAAGTCTACATACGTTAAAAAACAAACAACTTTCTTCTTATAGACTGCAGAGATTTGGTCCATAGCTTCTTCTACAAATGTCTGCAGATGTGGTCCGCAGACTTCAGAAATTTTGCCTCTTAAAAAACAAATTGCACCTTAATAGTGTTTTGGTTGTGTCAAATCTGGTTCGCAACCTTCTTTCTATAAGTAAACTCACAACTAACAATAATATGGATGTTTTGTTTTCTCAACCAAATTTTTATATTCAGGATCGGGTGGTACTGATTGGACTGCGGATACAGGTGCTACTAATCACCAGAATAACACTTCCACCAACTTAAGCCATTCATTTAAATTAACGTTCGACTTAATAAGGTTTTGGTTTTACCGAATCTGGTTCGCAACCTTCTTTCTGTAAGTAATCTCACAAATGACAATAATGTGGATGTTTTGTTTTCTCAACCAAATTTTTATATTCAGGATCGGGAGGTGAAAAAGATGCTAGCCCAAGGTCGGTGTAAAGATGGCCTTTATGTGCTTAACAATGGACAGAAGTCCTTTGTTGCTACTTCAAGTTCAACTTTTAAGGCATCCTTTGAATTATGGCATCCTCGTTTGGGACATGTATCATTTGATACAATTTTGAATCTTAAATAAAAAAGGAGTTTGAATCTTACATCTATTTTACCACAACTCATTATTTGTTGTTCGT
Source organism: Helianthus annuus (assembly GCF_002127325.2). Taxonomy (NCBI): domain Eukaryota; kingdom Viridiplantae; phylum Streptophyta; class Magnoliopsida; order Asterales; family Asteraceae; genus Helianthus; species Helianthus annuus. Next base: position 84,456,019 of record NC_035433.2, read on the forward strand.
GTGAAATGGCCAAAATTAAGGGTATGCCTTACTCGTTGAACGATAAACGTGCCACTAGTCATCTTGACTTAGATCGTTGAAGGATATCATTACTCTATTATATTCATAGATGACTCGTCTTGCTCTACATGGTTATATCCTCTAAAAAGCAAGGTTGATTATGCCTCTATTTTTTGGTGCTTATCAATTTTGTGCAAACTCATTTTTCTAGAAAAATTAAAACATTTCAACGCGATTGAGGTTCAAAATTCACAAACAATCGGGTTAAAAAGTTTTTGGAAGACAATGGTAGTTTTCGTCAGTTATCTTGCCCTTATACCCCCCCCCAGAGTGGGCAGCTGGAAGAAAACATCGGCATGTTGTCGAAACTGCCTTGGCACCCTCTTTAATTGCAACATTCCACCTTCCTTTTGGGTTGATGCATTTTGCACAACCATTTATACAATAACTCATCTTCCAACTTCCGTGTTGTAAGGACGATCCCTGTTTGAGGAACTATTCCTCATGTTACCTACTTATGCAAATGTTCGCCCATTTGGGTGGTGGTCTATCCATACCTTTGTGACTACTCGGCACATAAACTTGCACCTCAGAGTTTACCTTGTATCTTCTTGGGCTATAACACCCAATACAAGGGATATATACGCATGTTATGAGCAAAAAGAAACGGACTCAAACACATATCACTCAGGTTTGTGTAATCATCCAAATTTTAGGTAAAGTAATACTACTGATCAGTTAAATCCTAATTTTTAGGTACCTACTCAAGGAGGTCAGACAAATCAAAACAGGCAGCCTAGTTACAACAATCAAGGTTACAATCAAAGGAACTACCAACAGAGTCCAAACCAAGGAAGATCGAGTAGTTCAACTGAAGGTTTGAATAATGAGATAATAGAACTGCTGAAGCATATAAAAAAGGATCAAGAGTTGCAAGCTAAGGCGTATCAAACTTTAGAGAAACAAGTTGCACAGTTAGCGGCCGAGGTAGCTCAAGGAAGAAGAGATCTATGGAAACTACCGACTGACACTACAAAGAATCTTAAACATCATGCAAGAGTCAATTCGGTAAGTATTGCTCCTGTTTCTGAATTTGTTAATACAGATCTTACTGCTTCGTCCCAAGTAGTTACAGGTATAAGTGATAGAGGTAAGGAGAGTGAGCTAGGAACACCATTCGTTTCAGTCTAAGTGGGAAAGCAAAAAACCCACAAGGCTTCGTTGGATTATGGGGCGAGTCTGAGTGTTTTTCCTGGAAGCTTGTATGACCAGTACGACTTTGGTCCTCTGTATGACTTTGATAGAAAGGTAATTTTAGCGGACGATACATGGAAACAACCTGGTGGGGTTCTTAAAGATGTAAGATTCAGCTGGGTGAGTTTTATTACCTAGTAGACTTTATGGTGCTGGACTATGCACCTACAAGGACAAATGAGCAACAAAAGGTGATTTTGGGACGTTCATTCTTTCACACTACTAATGCCAAAATCAACTGAAGAGATGGATTAATTACAATGAGCTCTGAAAACCGTAAGTTAATTTTTAATGTTTATTTAAAATCTATTACTTACGAAATTATTGATAACTTAAATGAAGCAGTTGCTACTCATGAGAAAGGTACTGAGTGTTACAGCTCCAAGCCTGAGATAAATGAAGAATTTGTGCAAAAGGTAAAGGTGAAGAAACAAGGAAAAGCAGGTAAACCGCCTGATGGTGGAAATGCTCGTGGTGATGTGGTCAAGATCGATCACAACTCGTATGAGATTGCGAAATTTCCAGACGATTTGAAGCGAATTGATTTAGAGAAGTCTGGATGTAAGCTAGCGTTTGAACCACCTTGAAAATTGCAGGTATGATCTGGCTGAAGATCTAAAACTTAGCGCTCTTAGGAGGCAGCCTAAGGTTTGTTCGTTTTGTTTTTTTTTCGTATTAGTTTATTTTGTTTTGTGTCAAATCGTGCAATTGTTCAAGTGTTGGGAAGTCCGGGGAAGTTTGGTTAAGCTCTGGTGCAATTGAGGGCAATACACATTCCTTTGGGGGGTTGGGAGTTGAAAATATGTTAAAATAAAAAAAATTCTAAGGCATCAACATCAAAAATTTAATAAAATTCTGGAAAATAGGTTCCCCCACGCCACGCGAGGGACTCTCCTAGATGTGCCGCAAACAACCTGGGCTTCCCAGGTCAACAATAGTCAACCAAGGAACTCCGCGACTCACGAAGGGTTTTGTGACGTACCTCGCAACACGCGACACCGAGTTCCAGCAGAAAAAAAATTGTTTTAAATGTGCAGTCTCGTTTGTTTGCTTTCAGACTTGATTTTCTCTTGTGTTTCTCGTGTTTACTAACCCATTTAACCTGTTTTGGGAGCTTTTGAGTTTTTATATTGCAGGTCTCGCTTACTTTGTCCATACTCGATCTCCATTTGGGCAAAGTGATTCGAATTATGTAAAGAAAAGCGTCCCATGTTGAATGCAAACGCGAAAGAAATGCTATACGGTTGTTGTGGAACAAGGCTTAGATGTCGCAGCCCCTGACCCCACTCTGAGAGCGGGAGCCGTGAGGCAGTCAGATGGTATCAGTGTTTATTAAATTTGCAGCGGAATAAATCACCAGGATCGTAGTGTGACAACTAGAACTTCAACGACTTACGTTACCTAAGTTTTGTGATTGTTTGACTTGCATTGTTACGTGTACTTGCTTTGTGCTTTTGGTAAATATGTAATATTTTAAGTAAACATGTAATATCTGGTTTAGTTGTTATTAAGGGTTGCGGATTAGTTGAGTTTAACCGCACATAACCTACGTCGCACATTAGCATCGGGCCACACTTTGCTTTGTTGTTTATCCTCGGCCCAAACCCATGAAGCCCAAAGCAAACCCCGATGAATTAAAAAGCCTAATCGAGTCAAAATATATGCTGCATGCGGTCCATTCTTAGGCTGGGTAACACAAGATACAAACCCTAAACACCCTCTTCCATTCCTTTTTGTCGATGGCAGCCATACCATTTGAAATTCTGATTTCTTTTCCTTTGAAGTTTGTCTCTAGTGCCAAGCAACACCTATTATTCGGTTAGTTTCTAATGCTTTTTGAATTGTATCATAGATTGCATGTGCTGTATATGTGGTTCACGATTAAAGAATATTTGTGGCATGATAATCATAAGGGTTAGTGGATATGGTGGTCTAATTGCAATAAAGATTTGATTCAAGAATATTTGTGGCATTAATTTTGTCAGTTACTATTGTTTGTATTATGAGGAGCTATCTATGATGATATATTGATGACATAAGTGTTACGAGACCGGCGATGGATGGGCACGATTAACGATAATATGATGTTCCATTCATTGGGATCGTTAACCTAGGTGTTAGCAAGATATATGTTAATTATTGATCTAGATCATATAATATTAGGGTCATCACGATAATTGCTTGATGTGGTTTCGTTTGTATATTTGGTGCTGTTGTTGTTGATTCTAAGGGGTAACATGTTAAACAATTGTGGTTATAACTAGTTTAGGGTTATGTGGATTCGCGATAGGGAAGTCTCTATGGCATAAACTAATAACTTGCTTCTTGAAATAAATTATGTGATTACATGATCTGGTTGCATGCCGAGGATGATTATATTAATCATTAGATGATGAGTAGGGTGGACTATCATGCATTACGAATAAGTTATGATGTATGGCACATGATTTAGGGTTGTATGATAAAATATCCATGGAATATGCACATTGATAATAAAACTGTTGGATGATAAATTGTATGATTATGGTTGGGATTGTGATAAGGGAATGGGTATGTAGAACCAAAATAATAGGCTAACCGGAATACACAATGACACTCTTTGGGATATTATGATTTGCGGCCTGTGTGGATTGGTTGAAGCTTTAGGATTAGCCGAGTTGAGGGTCACAAACAAGTTGGGCTGTTAACATATTTAGTTACAGGCCCAACCTGTCACGAAGTTGTATGTGTACGGGCTTAGGGCGATGTATGGGCCGCACACTCTTGAGTGTGTGGGCCGGAAACGTGTAGGCTTACATGGTGGACCAGGCATTAGGACGGGTAGTACGCTGGTTAGTGACCTGCGGTTGTGATTGGACTCCAGAATGGGTTGGGTTATTATGTTTGGGCCGGGTAAAATGAGTGAGTAACAGTTGGGCTACACGTTAACTGATTTGGGTCTTATTCTCTTGTTATTGGCAAACTAGTTACATGTGATAAAATAAAACATGCGTGTACGGCCCTAACTTGCAATGTGAATGCGTGTCTGGACTGATACCTGCTACAACTTGTGTGCTGGTACAAACCATACTTGCTATGACATACGTGGTACTACATGTTTGGTTGTTTGTTGCTTGTGCAATACGTGTGACTAGATACGTGAATTGTGAATTCGTGAAACTGACCATTGATGCGTGTTAGTGTATATATGTTTTAGGTATATATTTTAAGCCCTTTTTACACTTTTTAGCCAAGTTTTAAGTTTATAAAACACAATATTTACTAACACTAAACACACATATGGGCAAGTGCACCCATCGTGGACGTAGTATAGTGTTGGTAAGATACCGAGGTCGTCCAAGGACACAAGAGCTTTTAATACCGGTTTATTCTCAACATCTAATCGAATCAAAATGTTAGAAAAAAGATTTTTAAACTAGGAAAATAAAACTAACTAAAATGCTGAAAAATAAAATAAAAGTAAAAACAGATAGACAAGATGAATCACTTGGATCCGACTCGTGTGTAGTGTAACCTTTGATTATTTTTGCACTTTTGCACTTGTTTAAGAGATTATCTTAGTTATTGTAGTAGGCCCCTCTTTTGAAGGCGACGTTACCCTCAACCCAGTAGTTTGAGTCAGCAAGGATACAATCCTAAAGGGCCGGATTATTGAAAGATAATTAAATAAGTTATTAATACATAATGTGGTAGGCCCCTCTTTTGAAGGCGATGTTACCCTCAGCTAAGTAGTCTGAGTCAGCAGGGATACAGTCCTAAGTAGATGGGTTAAAGTTTTAATAGTAGTTTAACTTATGAGGGGGTCAAAGAGTTTGGACCCCCGCCATCCAATACCTTTGGGTATTGAAGGAGGTCCTACTAAATTTGACCCAGGTCCTTTGTAGGATCTATACACCGAACAATGGCAAGACTCTTACCAAACCGTTCCCTTAACCCCCAACCAGGTAGCTAACATACCTCCATACAGACCGTGGAGATATGAATGGTTAAAATCTTTTATTTTATACAGACAGTAAAATAATGCCAAGACACCACGGACAAACGATAAGGAAGAATCACCTTCAACATAAGAAACTAGTAATTAAAGTCACTAATACAAAACCAATTAAAAAGTGCAAAAGATTAAAAATAAAAAGTATTACACTAAACACTTGTCTTCACCAAGTGATGTAAGAGACTTAGGCAAACATGGCCTTTGATTATCAAGAACTCTTACGATCAATCTTGGATCCCGAGACGACTCACACACTCTATGATGGACAATGGATGATGGTGGTGGATGATGGTGTTGTGATGGTGGTGGGTGGTGGGTGAAGTGTGAGAGAGGTGGTGTGCCAAGGGAGGAGTTGCAAGAGCTCCAAACACTCCTATTTATAGGCTGAACAGAAGCTCAGGCACGGCCCCGTGCCCGCTGGGCACGGCCCCATGTCCATCTGACACTCTTTTTCTTCATTAATTGTAATTCGCAATTACAATAAATGCGCCTGCAGCAAGTTGACCACGCCCCCGTGTCCGCTGGGCACGGCCCCGTGGTGGGCAGTTGAAGCTTCTATAGGTTTGTCTTTTCTACTGCTTCTTGGGCACGGCCCCGTGCTCGCTGAGCACGGGGCGTGTTCAGTCTTCTGTCTTCTTTGTTTTGCTTGGGAGGATGCTGTCGGGTGGTCGGGCATATCACTTTTGTTCCTTTTCTTGTATCTATGTTTGATTTTGCTGTCTTTTTGCTTCTTTTGTTATTTTGAGCTCATTTAATCCTGAAAATACAAAAGGAAGACAAAAGCATACTTTTTCCAACATTAGTACTAAAAAAGGGTTAGTTTTAAGCCATTATTGATGTAATTTATATGTTGCATTTTGTGCACATCAAATACCCCCACACATGAATCTTTGCTTGTCCTCAAGCAAAACTCTTTATAATGTGGCTTTATTCACTCCCAAATGGAATGGGTAGAAGAGAAGGTTTTCGGGCTTGTCATAGAGTGTCGGGAATTCCAAGATTATTTAGGCTTTATTTTTATTTATTTACAATCCTATTCATCATGATTTATTAAAAACGTTTCATAAGATAAATTATTTATTAGGCATAGCATACCTTTTTAAAATTCCATTTATATACAAGTTCATATACCTCACGGGAGAATCACTCAACACTCGGCCGAAGGTGTATTTTTAGTGAATCACTCGAGAGCGGCATGTTACTGGCATCCTGGACACGGCCCCGTGTTCAGGTGCCAGCGACAAAAATTAAAGAAAAGAAACAGAAGCCTGGACACGGGGGCGTGTTCAGTGAACACGACCCGTGTCCAGTTACCTGAACTGGACAATTTTCTGCAGAGTGTGCAGCACGGGGCCGTGTTGGGCGGACACGGCCCGTGCTGAGCTTACTGTGATGAAGAAATTGTTGTCGGATGGCCATGTTTTCGTGCATGGGGCTATGTTTCTCGTTTCCCTTGTTATCCTTGACCATCACGAGTGTGTTTTATTTCTGCAAATTAAAACTAAAAGATTAAACTAAACTAAGGATAGTTCCCCGGAATGCCTCCATGGTGCGCCACGTTTATAAGGGTCCTTGTCTAGACCCAAGGTGGGGTTATATGTTTTCCGAGCGGGATGTTTTGCATCCCATGTTGCACCGTCGGAGAGCATCATCCAAACTCGAATCAATAACCTTCATGTAATTGACCGGGTCATCGTCCTCTATTCTCTTCCCAACCCCGAACTTTACTTCCCCATCCCCATATTTTAAAGTGAGTGTTCCGTCATTGATGTGTGTAAAATGCAACATATAAATTACATCAAATAAGGCATAAAACTAACCCTTTTTGAGTACTAACGTTGGAAAAAGAGTGTTTTTGTCTTCCTTTTGTATTTTCAGGATGAAATGAGCTCAAATTCAAAAAAGAAGCAAAAAGACAGCTAATTCTAACATAAATACAAGAAAAGGAACAAAAGTGGATTGCCCGAACCCTCAACGGCATCCTCCCAAGCAGAGAAGAGAAAACAGAAGACTGAACACGCCCCGTGCTCAGCCAGCACGGGGTCGTGCCCAAGAAGCAGCAGAAAAGACAAACCTATAGAAGCTTCTATTACCCACCACGGGGCAGTGTCCAGTGAACACGGGGGCGTGGCGAAAGTACAGCAGGCGCATTAATTGTAATTGCGAATTACAATTAATGAAGAAAGAGAGTGTCAGACGGGCACGGGGGCGTGTCCAGCGGACACGGGGCCGTGCCCAGCCTTCTGTTCAGCCTATAAATAGGAGTGCTTGGTTTCATTTCAACTCATCCCTTGGCACACCACCTCTCTCACACTTCATCCACCACCCACCACCACCATAACACCATCATCCACCACCATCATCCATTGTCCATCGTAGAGTGTGTGAGTCGTCTCGGGATCCAAGATTGATCGTAAGAGTTCTTGACAATCAAAGGCCATGTTTGCCTAAGTCTCTTACATCACTTGGTGAAGACAAGTGTTTAGTATAATACTTTTTATTTTTAATCTTTTGCACTTTTTATTTGGTTTTGTATCAATGACTTTAATAACTAGTTGCTTATGTTGAAGGTGATCTTTCCTTATCGTTTGTCCGTGGTGTCTTGACATTATTTTACTGTCTATATAAAATAAAAGATTTTCACCATTCATATCTCCACGGTCTATATGGAGGTATGTTGGCTACCTGGTCGGGGGTTAAGGGAACGGTTTGGTAAGGGTCTTGCCCTTGTTCAGCGTTTAGAGGTCCTGCAAGGGACCTGGGTCAAATTTAGTAGGATCTCCTTCAATGCCCATAGGTATTGGATGGCGGGGATCCAAACTCTTTGACCCCCTCATAAGTTAACTACTATTAATACTATAACCCGGCTATTTAGGACTGTATCCCTGCTGACTCAGACTACTTAGCCGAGGGTAACGTCACCGCCAAAAGCGGGGCCTACCACAATTTGCATTAATAACTTAATTCATTATCTTCCAATAATCCAACCCTTTAGGATTGTATCCTTGCTGACTCAAACTACTGGGTTGAGGGTAACGTCGCCTTCAAAAGAGGGGCCTACTACAATAACTAAGATAATGTGTTAAACAAGTGCAAAAGTGCGAAAATAATCAAAGGTTATACTAATACACGAGTCGGATCCAAGTGATTCATCTTGTCTATCTGTTTTTATTTTATTTTTATTTTTTTCAGCATTTAGTTAGTTTTTATTTTCTTAGTTTAAAAATCTTTTCTAACTTTTTGATTTGATTAGACGTTGAGGATAAACCGGTACTAAAAGCTCTTGTGTCCTTGGACGACCTCGGTATCTTACCAACACTATACTACGTCCACGATGGGTGCACTTGCCCATATGTGTGTTTAGTGTTAGTAAATATCGTGTTTTATAAATTTAAAACTTGGCTAAAAGTGTAAAAAGGGCTTAAAATATACATAAAAAATATACTACACTTCACACGCATCAAGTTTTGGCGCCGTTGCCGGGGACACAATGATTTTAAGAAAGTTAGGAATCAACGGCCTAGTCATATTTTTTATTTTTCTTTTTTAATTTTTTGGATTTTCTTAATTTTTCAGCTTCTGCGGAGCTCAGCACGGGCCGTGCCTGCTGAACACGCCCCCGTGCTCAATCATTGGAACTGGCAATCCTGTTTTAAGTCAGACAGTAACTTGAACACGGGGCCGTGCTCACTCAACACGCCCCCGTGCCCAAGATTCTCTTACTGAAAACAGAACCGTTAGATCCCGGCGGTTGGTAATTTCTGACATAAACATGAGTGATAGTAATTCTTTTTACTTTCGGCACTCTTATGGTACGTGGTGTCAATTATGTGGAGGCGAACATGAAGAATTAAAATGTTACTTTCTAAATTATAGGCCCCACTATATAGACCCACCAATTCCTTATAACCTTAAGAGGGGCGAAAGTAAAAATAAGCACTATCTCTCCCTCGAATGCGCCCAGCCAGATATTCTAGGGGAAATGCTCCTTGACGAGTTATTTCAACTAGAAGAGCTAATTCTAAATTGGTCAAAAGAACTTAGGAAGGATTTTATTGATCCACCCCAAGACGATGACCATGAAGAAATGTTGGAACCGCATTCCGACAACCTCGTTGCTTCCGAAAATACCTTCATACCTAGAAAAGACTTGGACGATAGTCGTCCCTGTGCCGATTGTGCCGTGAAGGACTCTCCATCGACTTCGTTCGGTGCATACATAGACCTGAGCGATTCGGCATACACCTTCTTTAACGAGAGCCCGGGAAAGGGTTGGACTTGTCCACCTAGAATGAAAATAGGAATTACCCTCACCGACAACCTTTTGCGTTCTCGCCTTAGTCTAGGGCAATTAAGGTATCTTAGGCACTTTGGGGTTGTTCCATCCAGTAAGGAACCACCCGATATCAATAAGATCCTTAGGAACAACAAAACTCCATAAGACAGCCTCCAGACACGGGGCCGTGTCCGGTCAACACGCCCCCGTGCTCACCTAAAAGATTCTCTGCTGATTTTGTCACAATACGGACAAAATGTGTCAGGATTTTCTCTGCACACGGGGCCGTGTCCAGCGAACACGGGGCCGTGTCCAGTGCGCTGTCGTTTTCTTTAAATGCAGCCTGATTCCTGCTCATTTTTGACCACTTCACTAGACAGAGATTCCTGGGATCTTCACTCATACCATCCTAGGTAAGTGCTAAAAGAAGGTTCCCAAGGACCATCTTGTCCTTTCCACTTTTGTTCATTTCCCCTTCTTTCAAAATTTTTCAACATTTCCTCCATGGAAGCTTGGAAACTCCATGATTCCAACCTTCTATGTGAAGTTTGTAAGATTATTTGCTACAGATTCTTGTTTAAAGTTAGTTGTAAAACTTTGTTTTAAATTATTTAAGCTTAAACCACAGTTGAAAATCATGAAAATAATTTAAAACCCCAAGAATCCTTAGCCTAAAATCCTGCAGACAAATGGACACGGGGCTGTGTTCAGCGAACACGGGGCCGTGTCCGAGGTGCTGTTTTGTAAAAATTTATTTCTCTTCGGTTTCTTTCTCAGAACATGGCAAGCAGAGCAAGCGGGTCATCTTCAAGAAATAACCGACAGGGGAGGAGGTCGTCCACAGCAGAAGACTCCCTGGTGAACTATGTTTACGCCTTAAGGGAGGCCAATGACGAAATGACGGGAGTGGAGGAAGCGTTAGTGGACCGTATCAACCATCTGACGGTGGGATTGGAGGGTTGTCTTCGAGAGGTAAACCTCTTGCACCAGAGGTTAAACCTTCTTGCTTCCCCGCCTTTGGTTCCCATAATAACCCAAAGAGCGTGGAACGTAGTGCCCGAGGTCATCATTCCGGCCGAATGGTATGCCATGCACCAAGAGCCTCCGCAAAGGGTGGTGCAAGGAGTCCCGGTGAATGTTCCCCCTCAAGCCACTGAGGAAAATGAAGCCGCCTTCTTCCTTCCAATGGAGATAGAAGAATGGCTTTGAACGACATCTAAGGAACCATCGGCCAAAGGTCCTACTACATCGGGAAACTATTCTCGAAATTTTCTTAAGAAGTAGAACCCTTTGTGATAACCTCGTGTACCTCCTGACCTATTTAGTTAAGTTTTTATTTTATTTAGAAACTATATGTATCTCTCTATGGTTGCAATGAAATGATGGTTTTTTTTAAAGTTTGATGGTTCATAATAAATAAAACACACTCATGGTGGTAAAGGATGACAAAGGGAATGAGAAAAATGGCCCCATGCACAAGAACAAGGCAACCCGACACAAAATTCTCCATTACAGAAGGCTCAACACGGGCCGTGTCCAACCAACACGGCCCCGTGCTGAACCCCCTGCAAAAAAATGCCCAGTTCAGGTAACTGGACACGGGCCGTGTTCACCAGACACGCCCCCGTGTCCAGGCTTCTGTCTCATTTTTTAATTTTTGTTACTGACACCTGAACACGGGGCCGTGTCCGGTCCCCACGGGGCCGTGTCCTGTAACACCTCGAAAATTTCGTCCAATAATGTCTTGACACGTGTCATAAGGTTCCGTTATGTGAAAACATACTTTAGAGGGACTAAAAGTGACAAACAGTGAAAACTATGGAACGTAAGGGTCCAAAGTGTCAACAATGGATAAATAGACTCTATGATAACCCTACATAATGTTTATAACCTTTAACGGATGGTTCATGGATCATACGACGCGGAAATTGCACTAAAGTGAAGTATTGTAAACTATAGGGGCCAAAAGTGTCAACATGTTCAATTTATACCTCTGAGTGAACTTTTGGCAGACCCGAAGCTTTGTATAGCTAAAATATACTCACTAGAATATGTGGTAAAAATTTCATGAAGTTTCGTCAACGTATGAGAAAGTTATGGCCAAAACCGTACTTAAGGGACTAGAAGCGTCAACGTCGAATTCAGGACTTTTCGGTTGAGCGCAAAATTATCCGAGGGCATTACCATGTTGGTAAAAGTCCTAAGGTTCATAAAAACCAAGATTGGGGGTTTACGGGTCGAGAAAAGTAGCCGAAACATCACGTTCAAGCTCAGGGACCAATTCTGTCAATACACGAAAGTTGTTTGGCTGAACCAGAGGCCAGGCGACCCGCCTGGGATTGCCCAAGCGGGCCGCGTGGGTTGCCCAGCGACAGAAATCGTGTTTGGGTCATATTTGAGTCCGATTTTGAGTTGCTAACAGCTGGACTTGCCTCCTCTTGCACCAATAACATTACATGCAAGCCTACATCAACAGTAAACCTCAAATATTCAGCTTTAAATCCGAATTTGGCTCATTCTTGATCATTTACACTAGTAACCAAGAACACCAAGACTTGCAAGAGCTCTCAAAGCTTTTCTGGAGCATTTCTGAAGATCAAGGCCGACTCCTAGTGATCATATAACATCTATAGGACTATTGTAAGCCTTCAATTCGTTATTTAATCCATTCATGTTGTGTTAATTGCTAAAAGTCAAACTGGGTGTTCATAACCTTTGACTTCCTGATTAAACGAGTTTCTTTCAGTAATTTCTCGAATTGAAACTTGTTATAGATTGGTATTTATGTGGGAAACAAACCCTCTAAAGGTTACTAACTGATTCCCACTACATGCATGCTTAATGTCGAGTCAAACCTATTTCTAAAAAGTCAACAGAAGTGATTTTTGCGAAAAATGACATGATTAATGATATAGATGACATGCAACCTGATTGATCATTGAAAATAACTTGTAGTATATATATGAATGTGTTTTAATCATCATCAACTCGACAATCTATAGTATAGCCACGAATCGGAACCGAAAGCCTTGTAAAACGATGATTTCGTAGACTATCGATTCGGATTCATACATGCATGTACAAGATCTGTATTGGAAAGTATTTTTTGACTACTTTTATTTTAGTTAAACTTTCTGGAATTTTCGTTGATTGAGTCTATGTTTAGCCTATTCGAATGCTTGTTTCCGGTTTATGCATAAAGTTGACTATTTTGCCCTTTTTGATTTAAAACGGGATTTTTGGAAAAGTGAAAGGATAGAAATCTTTATTTTTATTATATAAACTTGCACCGAAAGTTTCGGATCAGTTGGTGGTCCAGATTGTGAGTTATGGCCATTAGCGTAAACTATGTTATAAATTTACATAAACGGTCCTTTTTGCGTAGAACCCGTTTCTGGCCACATTTTGACACGAAACTTTTTACCAACTGATTATATATAATATTCTGGGAATTTTGGTGATTTTTAATTAATTTTTGGCTGAACGGATCCTCGATCACCTAGCCATTTCGGCTTATGTCGGTTTTGACCGTTTTAGCCATAAAATGAGTTTTTCACATCTTTTTGACTCGAAACCTTTTTCTACTGATTTTATATGATGAATAAATTATTTTAAGTATTCTGGAAATATAAAAATCTCAGGGTTAATTTGAAAACCCGAAAACGCTCTTAAATCGCATAGTTAGCGTTTTAAGCGTATAGTAGGCGTTATACTTGTTTTAAACCTACAAGACTTATACCTACTGATGTAAATTACATATTTTCATATAATAACAGTAAGTATAATATTTTGAACTCAGGTTTCCAGTTTTGGCACTTTTAGCCCTTGTGAAATTACTAAAATACCCCTACGGTGCATAGTTTGACTTTAAATGATATATTTGACATATGGGTCATACCCTACTGATATAATATGTTATATTAAGCATATTTACTGTATGAACCAGACCCGAAACTCAGATTTCTAAATTTACCCTTTTATTATATTTTAAATGACCAAAATGCCCTTCTAAGGCATAAATTGAGTCTAAAATTATCCCGGGCAATATAGAACATAACTTACTGATATAATATCATATTCTGAGCATATTACTTCAGGGAACTTGCATTTGAATCTTTTGGCTACCCGTATCGCCCTTTTCGCGTTCGGTCCGGTTTACGTAACTAGTTTGCGTAAATTGACCGAAACGGGTCAAACGATATCGTTTTTACTTCAAAATCCAGAATGTATTTAGTATACCCATATTATACAAGTATTCAAACTTGTCGGGTCTAAATCACATTCTATCCGGTCTTTCGCTTAATCGTGCGTAAACCGTATCATTCCTAAAACTAACCGGTCAAAGCTTAAGCTTAAATAAAAGGCCGTTAGGAATCTAATAGGTTAATTATAAACCTTTGTTCCAGATTAGGAAGCCCGGTAAAAGCTACCACCACTTAGCGTTTGTGACTTATACTTGCTCAGGTAAATACATTTTGACTTATTTTCCCTATACGGGCTTGGGGTACGGTATTTAAAATACCGCTTGATCGGGCGCACAAGTCCTGCTCCCTATGGGTGTTCAGTCTTGAATAGCTTGTGTGATTTCGTTTAAACAGTTTTGTCTTACTTAAAGGCTTTGGGGGGTTATTGACCATGTCCCGGATATCCTTGGCATTATCTTACGAGATGGCCACGACCAGAGCACGGGGTGTAGGCGTACACCCGTCGTGTATAACTCTTTGATGTGGTGTGTCAATTAAATCTTTAGCCCGGACAGTAGATCCCGGGCCACCAGAGATATAAGTGCATGTAATTCGTTCACAAGTTCATATTAAATGATTATCCCAAGTTAATAAAAATATTTATGCCTTGTGCATTTAAATAAATTTTAAATCATTTTCAAAATGAGTCGGTCGATTTGTATTTACCAGTGTAAACTGACGTATTTTTCCCAAAAGATTAAGTGCAGGTACTATACGGAAATAGGCTGGCTGTTTCCTAGAGAGCGTCCACAATAGTCTCGCAAACTCGGACGACATTTATCTGTTGAACTATTATTTTATCTTATTTTATTGATCCGCCTGTGGATCCATTTCAACTACTGTGATATTTATTGTTACACTTGTTTAAAAGTTGAAATGTTTCTATTCTGCTTCCGCTGTGCATTATTATATTGTGTTGATTGTCTATGACGATGCCAACTACGTCACTGTACCCCACACCGGGCCCACCGGTGACACGTGGAAATTGGGGGTGTGACAGGTTGGTATCAGAGCCAACGCTGAGTGAATTAAACACTATCCTAATGTGTTTAATCTCAGTTACACAATTGCACATTCCTCGATTTTCGAGTCTAGACAAAGAACTTAGGAAATGTTCAACATTTCGTTTAATTATTTTTATTTATTAATGCAGTGTCTTATATATTTTGTTGCGCAACTTGTTTGACTTTTGACAGGATCAGGATGCCGCCAAGGATGAGAGGTCGTGGAGGATTTCCTACATCGCACGATCATGAGGCTGGTCCCTCGCATAGGCGGGCCCCATCTGCTACACACCACTCAGCCGCCAACGACCTTTGGAGGTCTATTGCCGAGCCTGCTAGGCATTCGGTTTCCGCGAGCACTTCTCCGTCATTACCCCACTCGTTTGGGCCCCATTCGGAGAACGGGCCCCATGATTCGCTTGGATCATACATACCGTTGCACCAGTCACCACACCAGCACCCAGCGCCAGCCTACCAGGGTTTGTATAACCCTAATGCTTATGTGGAGGAGCCAGTGGGCCATAACCCACTTGGACAGGAGGACCACTTTTCTGGTGGTCACGAGATGGACGTGGACGAGGAGACGGACCCTTCGCTCCCTCCATCAGGCACACCAAACCACCCGATTGAGATATCGGATGGGTCGCCATACACAGGATCACCATTTAATGGTGTGGACAGCTTCCAGGAGAGGTTCAAGCAGCATGATTGGTACTTCACCCCTAGCCACAACTCTCCTATGCTTCAATCACTCCATGGTACTCCGATGCTTCAATCGCTCCATGGTTCGCCGGTGCACTCACAGCACCACTCGCAGCAGCAGCAGCTCCAGCAGCAGCCGCCTCTACCGCAGGACCTATCTGAGGCCCTGTGGCGTGACGTGATCACTCCGTCACCACCGCCGCCGCCAGTTTTACCTCCTCCGCCCCAGAGGCCTAGGAGGAATGCGCGCATGTCTACGCGCGGAGGGATTCGCATAGGCACCCCTCCACGTGTTAGTAGCAGCCGCTACACGTCTCTACCCGGGGAGTCTGAGACAGGGGAGTCTCAGCATCCCGTATCGGAGGTTACTTCTGTTCCGATCCCGCCTCTGCCGCCGCAGAATTTTGGAGAGCCGATTCCGGCTTATGCTAGTGCCGCTCAGTTCAACCCGTTCGAGCAGGTGTTCCCTCAGGGTTATGATTACACGGGAGACCCTTATTGGCAAGCTGTGAACTACAGCTCACTCCCACATAGTGGTCCACTTGGAGACCCTTGGGCTGCCGGCCCATCTACTTTTGGTTACCCTCCGGGTTACCAGCAGCCACCACAGCCGCAGTCTTACCAGCCGCCGCAGCCGCAGCACTACCAGCCACCACCACCGGCGCCTATGATGTCGCCGCCGCAGGTTCAGGAGATCCTGCAGGGGATTGATAGCATGCGACGCGAGTTTCAGCACAATATGAGAGAGGATCGCCGACGCACCAGTGGCCTGTTTAAGAAGGTATTTGATTTGCTCAAGGGTAAGGGCAAGAAGGATCGTTAAATCCTTCGATTATCATTTCATGTACTCATGTCCCTGCGTGGACATTTATTCCAGTACTCTACCCCTGCGTGGGTATATCTATCTTTCTCTACCCCTGTGTGGGTATGTTATCTTGTTAACCCCTGCGTGGGTTTGTTTTATTTTATTTTGTTATTTTTGTACTTGTTTAGCCCCTGCGCGGGCACGTTATTCATGCTAGTTATGTTATTTCAAAGTCCCGTTTAGGGCAATTATGTACTGGTATTCTATTGGAAATTTAAATGGTTAATTTGAATTTATCATTTTATTTGTATGCATGAATAATATTAAAATAATGGAAAATATCAATTTTTATTTGATTTGCCATTTTATAAGAATCTTAGTAAGGTATAACCTAGCTTGAATGCCTTATAACAGGCCTGGCCCTGATGGTAAAACCTGGTTGAAAGGATTCAACTCCCTGTTAACATCTGAGAACATGTTAACATTCTGGGCTAAGCGTGATCTGTAGAATCACACGACCCACCTTTTAATAAATTATCTACAGATTATATCTGTATACAAGTCTATTAATGACTTGATACCTACGGGTTATGACTATGTCATATAGTGGCAGTTGTGGTCTATGACTCCCTGCCTAGTAAAAGATTATCTACAGATTATATCTGTATACAAGTCTATTAAATGGCTTGAGACCTACGGGTTATGACTAGGTCATATAGTGGCAGTTGTGGTCTATGACTCCCTGCCCAGTAAAGAAATATCTACAGATTTTATCTGTACACAAGTCTGTTAATGACTTGATACCTACGGGTTATAACTATGTTATATAATGACAGTTGTGGTTTATGACTCTCTGTCTAGTAAAGGATTATTTGTTTAATTATACAATTTATAGTCCTATAAAAATCTAAATTTATAATTTAGTGATTGTCCTTGTGACTAGGCCTATAGTGCCAATATATGTATTTTCATTCCTTGATTGCTAATAAGAGCCTGAATGAAATTTATTAAATTAACTGCTAAGGTTTTTGATACCATGGTTAATAAATCGTCTAGGACGATAATACTGTTAGGTTCTAAATAAGACCTTGTCCTTTATTGTAGCTTAAAGCTACGATGGCCAAATCGGAAGAAACCAACAGTCATTCTGGGGAACGCTCAGATAATGCAAAGATTCACGTTACCGGTGCAGAGTTGCAAGCACTGATTGATAATGCTGTCGCCAAGGCTATGGATAGACAGTTCAGAGAATCTAGTGGTACTCAGAGTAGAACCCGCTCAGTGACGCATGTCAAGGCTAAGACTCATTCTGGGGCTCATAGTAAGCCGCCGTCTAAAAAGAGTGAGCCAAAGAAAGTTGAGGATGATAACCATTCCTCCAACCACAGCAGCGTCCCAAAGCAGGAGATTGAGCTGAAGCATGACACGTACAGCAGGTCCTGTACGTACAAATACTTTGTATCTTGCAAGCCCAGAGATTTCACTGGGGAAAAAGGAGCCGTCGACTGCATGACGTGGATCGACGAGATGGACACTGTAGTTGATATCAGCGGGTGTGCTGATAGGGACGTCGTTAAGTACGTGTCCCAATCATTCAAAGGAGATGCGTTAGCATGGTGGAGGTCACTCCTACAAGCTGCCGGTAAGGCCACACTGTACGGTTTGTCATGGGAACAGTTTGTGGCCCTGATTAAAGAAAACTTCTGTCCGCAGCACGAGGTCGAGCGAATCGAATCGGATTTCGTATCCTTAGTCATGAAGAACCTCGATTGTCAAACGTATCTTACTACGTTCAACACGCTGTCTCGTTTAGTGCCTTACTTGGTGACCCCGGAGCCGCGTAGGATTGCTCGATTTATCGGGGGTCTGGCACCGGAAATAAAGGCGAGTGTTAAAGCTTCAAGACCTACAACATTTCGATCCGTAGCGGATCTATCCCTCTCCCTCACTCAAGACGTGGTTAGATTGAGAGCCATAAGGAGCTCTGAGGAGAACAAACGAAAACGTGAGGATGACACCTCACGAAGATCTGAAAAGCGACATAGAGGGAACAACGACCACAGGAAAGGGTCGGGGTCTAGGAAGAATGATCATCAGTCGGGTGAGAAACCCAGATGCAAGTTTTGTAGGAGACACCACTTTGGGAGGTGTCGGTTTGAAACAAAATCCCAGTCTTCGGAGAAACGATGTGGAATCTGCAAGTCCACAGATCATAAGGCTGTGGATTGCAAGAAGATGAAGGATGCAACGTGTTTTGGTTGCAACGAAAAAGGTCACATTCGGCCCAACTGCCCAAAGTTTGCAAAGAAGGCCGAGGAAGGGAAGAAGACTAATGCGAGAGTCTTCAAAATGGACGCAAAGGAAGCAGTCCTTGATGATAACGTCATTACCGGTACGTTTCTTGTAAACGATATTTTTGCTAGAGTTTTGTTTGATTCGGGGGCTGATAAATCGTTTGTAGATAATAAGTTTTGTAAACTGTTGAACCTTCCTGTTAAAACCTTAAGTGTGAAATATGAGGTGGAATTAGCCGATGGAACTTTAGAAACCGCCTCGACTGTTCTAGATGGATGTGTTATATCCATTAGGAATCATTCCTTCCCGTTATCCTTGCTTCCCTTTAAGTTAGCTGGATTCGACATAGTAATAGGCATGGATTGGTTGTCGAGTAACCAAGCCCAGATTCTGTGCAACAGAAAGCAAGTAATAGTTAAGACTCCGTCCGGTGAGTCACTTACTATTCAAGGAGATACCCAGCATGGATTGCCGGAGCAAGTGTCCATGCTCAAAGCATCCAGATGCATGCAGAAGGGATGTGTCATTTATATGGCACAAGTTACCATTGATGAGCCGAAGCCGAAGATTGAAGATATTCCTGTCATCTCGGAATATCCTGAAGTATTTCCTGAAGAACTACCCGGTTTGCCACCGGATAGGCAAGTAGAGTTTCGGATAGACATCATACCAGGTGCTGCACCTGTAGCAAGAGCACCATACAGATTGGCACCAACGGAGATGAAGGAGTTGAGGACGCAGTTGGATGAGCTTTTAGCCAAAGGTTTTATTAGACCTAGCTCGTCTCCTTGGGGAGCGCCAATCTTGTTCGTTAAGAAGAAGGACGGATCGATGCGTCTGTGCATCGATTACCGTGAGCTTAATAAGGTCACTATCAAGAATCGGTATCCGTTACCCAGGATCGACGATCTGTTCGATCAGTTACAAGGAGCAAGCTATTTCTCCAAGATTGACCTCAGGTCAGGTTATCATCAGTTGAAGGTCAAGGAAGAAGACGTACACAAGACCGCGTTTAGGACTCGTTATGGACATTACGAGTTCCTAGTGATGCCGTTTGGGCTCACAAACGCACCAGCCGCGTTCATGGACCTCATGAACCGCGTCTGCAAACCCTACTTAGATAAGTTTGTTATCGTCTTTATTGATGACATTCTTATCTACTCGAAGAGCCAAGCTGACCATGAGAAACACCTTCGTTGTATTCTCAAACTTCTGTATCAAGAGAAGCTTTATGCCAAATTCTCAAAGTGTGAATTTTGGCTTCGAGAAGTCCAATTTCTTGGACATGTGGTAAGCGAGCGTGGTATCCAAGTAGATCCCGCTAAAGTCGAAGCAGTCATGAATTGGCAGGAGCCGAAGACGCCTACCGAGATTCGTAGTTTCCTCGGATTGGCGGGATATTATAGGAGATTCATCGAGAACTTCTCAAGGATTGCTGCGCCCCTAACCTCATTGACCCGTAAGAAGATTAAGTTTGATTGGGGCCCTAAGCAGCAGGAATCCTTTGACATTCTGAAGCAGAAGCTGAGCAATGCGCCAGTATTGACGTTGCCCGATGGTATAGATGAATTTGTGGTATATTGTGATGCATCACATACTGGCATGGGCTGTGTACTCATGCAGAAAGGCAAAGTCATTGCCTACGCTTCTCGACAGCTCAAAGTGCACGAAAAGAACTACACCACCCACGATTTGGAATTGGGTGCGGTTGTATTTGCATTGAAGCTATGGAGACACTACTTGTATGGAACCAAGTGTATAATTTATTCGGATCACAAGAGTCTTCAGCATCTGTTCAATCAGAAGGAATTGAACATGCGTCAAAGGCGATGGATGGAAACTCTCAATGACTATGATTGCGAGATACGATACCATCCAGGCAAGGCAAATGTGGTTGCCGACGCCTTAAGCAGAAAGGAAAGGGTTAAACCGATCAGAATCAATGCCAAGCGCATTGAGATAAGGAATAATTTGAATGAAAGGGTGTTAGCTGCACAGAAGGAAGCTGTGCTGGAAGCTAACTATCCTGCGGAAAAGTTGGGAGTAACTGAGGAGCAGTTATCCCACGACAAAGATGGAATGCTACGTCTAAACGGACGAATATGGGTTCCGGTATATGGAGGACTTCGGGATGTTATCCTTCAGGAAGCCCACAGCTCTAAATACTCAGTTCATCCTGGAGCTGATAAGATGTACCAGGATTTGAAATTAAACTACTGGTGGATTGGTTTGAAAAAGTCCGTGGCCGAGTATGTGGCCAAATGTTTGACTTGTGCGCAAGTCAAGGCTGAGCATCAGAAACCGTCAGGTTTGCTTCAACAACCTGAAATTCCCAAATGGAAGTGGGAAATGGTGACAATGGATTTTATCACCAAGTTGCCGAAAACGAAAAAGGGAAATGATACCATATGGGTCATAGTTGACAGACTGACTAAGTCAGCTCATTTTCTACCCATCAAAGAGACGTATAGCTCAGATATGTTAGCTCAATTATACGTCGATAAGATAGTAGCGCTACATGGTATACCTATATCTATTATCTCTGATAGGGATACTAGATATACGTCACATTTTTGGAAGAGTTTCCAACAGTCGTTGGGCACTCGTTTGAATTTCAGTACGGCTTATCATCCTCAGACTGATGGTCAGAGTGAGCGTACTATTCAAACTCTGGAAGACATGCTTCGAGCATGTGCGATCGACTTAGGTGGTAGTTGGGATAAGCACCTACCACTGATTGAATTCTCCTACAACAATAGCTACCATTCCAGCATAAAGGCTGCGCCTTTTGAGGCCCTATACGGTAGGAAGTGTAGATCGCCCATTTGTTGGGCAGAAGTTGGAGATGTCCAGTTGTCTGGACCAGAAATCGTCTTTGAGACGACAGACAAGATCGTTCAGATCCGTGATCGTTTGAAAGCTGCCAGGGATAGGCAGAAAAGTTATGCGGATCCTAAGCGCAAGGATTTTCACTTCGATGTGGGTGAAAAAGTGTTGCTTAAAGTATCACCTTGGAAAGGTGTAATGCGATTTGGAAAGAAAGGCAAGCTAAGCCCGAGATATATAGGACCTTTCGAGATAATCGAACGTGTCGGGGCAGTCGCTTACAAGTTAAACTTGCCTGAAGAGCTTAGTGCCATTCATAATGTGTTTCACATCTGTAATTTGAAGAAGTGTTTCGCTGACGATTCACTGGTTATACCGCATACAGATATACACATAGACGAAAGTCTAAAGTTTGTTGAAAAACCTTTGTCGATTGAGGATCGACAGGTAAAGAAGCTTCGAAGGAAGCAAGTGCCTATTGTTAAGGTCAAATGGGATGCCCGTAGAGGTCCCGAATACACGTGGGAAGTGGAATCCACGATGAAAGAAAAATATCCCCATTTGTTTGATTAAATCTCGGGGTCGAGATTTCTTTTAAGGGGGTGAGGATGTAACACCTCGAAAATTTCGTCCAATAATGTCTTGACACGTGTCATAAGGTTCCGTTATGTGAAAACATACTTTAGAGGGACTAAAAGTGACAAACAGTGAAAACTATGGAACGTAAGGGTCCAAAGTGTCAACAATGGATAAATAGACTCTATGATAACCCTACATAATGTTTATAACCTTTAACGGATGGTTCATGGATCATACGACGCGGAAATTGCACTAAAGTGAAGTATTGTAAACTATAGGGGCCAAAAGTGTCAACATGTTCAATTTATACCTCTGAGTGAACTTTTGGCAGACCCGAAGCTTTGTATAGCTAAAATATACTCACTAGAATATGTGGTAAAAATTTCATGAAGTTTCGTCAACGTATGAGAAAGTTATGGCCAAAACCGTACTTAAGGGACTAGAAGCGTCAACGTCGAATTCAGGACTTTTCGGTTGAGCGCAAAATTATCCGAGGGCATTACCATGTTGGTAAAAGTCCTAAGGTTCATAAAAACCAAGATTGGGGGTTTACGGGTCGAGAAAAGTAGCCGAAACATCACGTTCAAGCTCAGGGACCAATTCTGTCAATACACGAAAGTTGTTTGGCTGAACCAGAGGCCAGGCGACCCGCCTGGGATTGCCCAAGCGGGCCGCGTGGGTTGCCCAGCGACAGAAATCGTGTTTGGGTCATATTTGAGTCCGATTTTGAGTTGCTAACAGCTGGACTTGCCTCCTCTTGCACCAATAACATTACATGCAAGCCTACATCAACAGTAAACCTCAAATATTCAGCTTTAAATCCGAATTTGGCTCATTCTTGATCATTTACACTAGTAACCAAGAACACCAAGACTTGCAAGAGCTCTCAAAGCTTTTCTGGAGCATTTCTGAAGATCAAGGCCGACTCCTAGTGATCATATAACATCTATAGGACTATTGTAAGCCTTCAATTCGTTATTTAATCCATTCATGTTGTGTTAATTGCTAAAAGTCAAACTGGGTGTTCATAACCTTTGACTTCCTGATTAAACGAGTTTCTTTCAGTAATTTCTCGAATTGAAACTTGTTATAGATTGGTATTTATGTGGGAAACAAACCCTCTAAAGGTTACTAACTGATTCCCACTACATGCATGCTTAATGTCGAGTCAAACCTATTTCTAAAAAGTCAACAGAAGTGATTTTTGCGAAAAATGACATGATTAATGATATAGATGACATGCAACCTGATTGATCATTGAAAATAACTTGTAGTATATATATGAATGTGTTTTAATCATCATCAACTCGACAATCTATAGTATAGCCACGAATCGGAACCGAAAGCCTTGTAAAACGATGATTTCGTAGACTATCGATTCGGATTCATACATGCATGTACAAGATCTGTATTGGAAAGTATTTTTTGACTACTTTTATTTTAGTTAAACTTTCTGGAATTTTCGTTGATTGAGTCTATGTTTAGCCTATTCGAATGCTTGTTTCCGGTTTATGCATAAAGTTGACTATTTTGCCCTTTTTGATTTAAAACGGGATTTTTGGAAAAGTGAAAGGATAGAAATCTTTATTTTTATTATATAAACTTGCACCGAAAGTTTCGGATCAGTTGGTGGTCCAGATTGTGAGTTATGGCCATTAGCGTAAACTATGTTATAAATTTACATAAACGGTCCTTTTTGCGTAGAACCCGTTTCTGGCCACATTTTGACACGAAACTTTTTACCAACTGATTATATATAATATTCTGGGAATTTTGGTGATTTTTAATTAATTTTTGGCTGAACGGATCCTCGATCACCTAGCCATTTCGGCTTATGTCGGTTTTGACCGTTTTAGCCATAAAATGAGTTTTTCACATCTTTTTGACTCGAAACCTTTTTCTACTGATTTTATATGATGAATAAATTATTTTAAGTATTCTGGAAATATAAAAATCTCAGGGTTAATTTGAAAACCCGAAAACGCCCTTAAATCGCATAGTTAGCGTTTTAAGCGTATAGTAGGCGTTATACTTGTTTTAAACCTACAAGACTTATACCTACTGATGTAAATTACATATTTTCATATAATAACAGTAAGTATAATATTTTGAACTCAGGTTTCCAGTTTTGGCACTTTTAGCCCTTGTGAAATTACTAAAATACCCCTACGGTGCATAGTTTGACTTTAAATGATATATTTGACATATGGGTCATACCCTACTGATATAATATGTTATATTAAGCATATTTACTGTATGAACCAGACCCGAAACTCAGATTTCTAAATTTACCCTTTTATTATATTTTAAATGACCAAAATGCCCTTCTAAGGCATAAATTGAGTCTAAAATTATCCCGGGCAATATAGAACATAACTTACTGATATAATATCATATTCTGAGCATATTACTTCAGGGAACTTGCATTTGAATCTTTTGGCTACCCGTATCGCCCTTTTCGCGTTCGGTCCGGTTTACGTAACTAGTTTGCGTAAATTGACCGAAACGGGTCAAACGATATCGTTTTTACTTCAAAATCCAGAATGTATTTAGTATACCCATATTATACAAGTATTCAAACTTGTCGGGTCTAAATCACATTCTATCCGGTCTTTCGCTTAATCGTGCGTAAACCGTATCATTCCTAAAACTAACCGGTCAAAGCTTAAGCTTAAATAAAAGGCCGTTAGGAATCTAATAGGTTAATTATAAACCTTTGTTCCAGATTAGGAAGCCCGGTAAAAGCTACCACCACTTAGCGTTTGTGACTTATACTTGCTCAGGTAAATACATTTTGACTTATTTTCCCTATACGGGCTTGGGGTACGGTATTTAAAATACCGCTTGATCGGGCGCACAAGTCCTGCTCCCTATGGGTGTTCAGTCTTGAATAGCTTGTGTGATTTCGTTTAAACAGTTTTGTCTTACTTAAAGGCTTTGGGGGGTTATTGACCATGTCCCGGATATCCTTGGCATTATCTTACGAGATGGCCACGACCAGAGCACGGGGTGTAGGCGTACACCCGTCGTGTATAACTCTTTGATGTGGTGTGTCAATTAAATCTTTAGCCCGGACAGTAGATCCCGGGCCACCAGAGATATAAGTGCATGTAATTCGTTCACAAGTTCATATTAAATGATTATCCCAAGTTAATAAAAATATTTATGCCTTGTGCATTTAAATAAATTTTAAATCATTTTCAAAATGAGTCGGTCGATTTGTATTTACCAGTGTAAACTGACGTATTTTTCCCAAAAGATTAAGTGCAGGTACTATACGGAAATAGGCTGGCTGTTTCCTAGAGAGCGTCCACAATAGTCTCGCAAACTCGGACGACATTTATCTGTTGAACTATTATTTTATCTTATTTTATTGATCCGCCTGTGGATCCATTTCAACTACTGTGATATTTATTGTTACACTTGTTTAAAAGTTGAAATGTTTCTATTCTGCTTCCGCTGTGCATTATTATATTGTGTTGATTGTCTATGACGATGCCAACTACGTCACTGTACCCCACACCGGGCCCACCGGTGACACGTGGAAATTGGGGGTGTGACATGTCCAGACTGCCAGTAACATAAATCTTTGCTTTTTAACACCACATTACACATCCAATCAACCTAAAAATTTATTTTTGGGACACATTGAGGACAATGTGTAATTTAAGTGTGGGGGGGAAGCTAACACCTCGAAATTTTGCAAGTCCTAACAACAAGCCTTACACAAAACTCTATTGGAACCGCTAAACACCCCAAATTTTTTTCAAAAATTTTCATTTTTTACTTGTCTAAAGTTTAAGTTAGGAATCCTAAGATTAATAAGGTTATATTTTTACAAATTTTACAACCGAGAGCGTCGTGATAACAAGAACCAACATAAGAAAATTATGAAACGGCATAACAAGCTTAGTTAAAATTTGATTATAAATGCTCGATCACATAAAAACCCATTCCCACAAAAGTGAGTTTTGAGCCTTTATTGAGCATACAAATTCACATCTTTAGACTAAATGCTCATTTTTCGTTTCTTGTGTGAAATAGCCGCTTGGTTCTTACAACTCTAGAACTTGCCACGACGATTCATTCCCGGTCCTTACCAACTTAAACCCAAGTAAGTAAATGATGGAGGCATTAGGACTAACCATTTTTCTTTCTACACCATTATTTTTCAATTTTTTACCACCTACCCAAAATCCCCCTAGTTAACCCCTTTGAGCCTAAACCTTTCATTTCTTTACCCTAAAACCCTTTTTACCCACCAAAACCCCTTTTTATTTTCACCCTTTATTTTAGTAACAAGCTCGGTTTTTCGTAAGCTCGTTTTTTTTTTGTTTTATGTGATCAAAAAAAATGATGAATGATGAAGTTAAAAACAAACAAAGCTATGAAAACAAAAGCTTGTTTGGAGAAATACTTCAAAATAAAAAGTCACTAAAAACAAAGTGTTTTACGAAAACCGACGCTTTTTACGCTTTTCGCCCTTTTACTAACCACTAACCCAACCACCCACCTTTAGCCTAAGCCTAACCCTTCACCCAAAAAGTCCTCTTGATACTTACAAAGGTATATAGTTAAAAAGGAGGAGGATTGATTGCTTGGCAAGGTTATGGTAGGAATAAGTTCCATGCCGCTCTCGAGTGATTCACTAAAAAAATTACACCTTCGGCCGAGTGTTGAGTGATTTCTCCCGTGAGGTATGTGAACTTGTATATAAACGAAATTTTAAAAAGGCATGCTAAGCCTAAATAAGTAATTTATCTTATGAAACGTTCTAAATAAATCATAACGAATTGGATTGTAAATAAATAAAAATAAAACCCAAAAAGATCTTGGATTCTCGACACTCTATGACAAGCCAAAAACCTTCTCTTCTACCCATTCCATTTGGGAGTGTAAGCCCCATATTTAAAGAGTTTTGCTTGAGGACAAGCAAAAGTTCAAGTGTGGGGGTATTTGATGTGTGTAAAATGCAACATATAAATTACATCAAATAAGGCATAAAACTAACCCTTTTTGAGTACTAATGTTGGAAAAAGAGTGTTTTTGTCTTCCTTTTGTATTTTCAGGATGAAATGAGCTCAAATTCACAAAAGAAGCAAAAAGACAGCTAATTCTAACATAAATACAAGAAAAGGAACAAAAGTGGATTGCCCGAACCCTCAACGGCATCCTCCCAAGTAGAGAAGAGAAAACAGAAGACTGAACACGCCCCGTGCTCAGTCAGCACGGGGCCGTGCCCAAGAAGCAGCAGAAAAGACAAACCTATAGAAGCTTCTATTGCCCACCACGGGGCCGTGTCCAGTGAGCACGGGGGCGTGGCAAAAGTACAGCAGGCGCATTAATTGTAATTGCGAATTACAATTAATGAAGAGAGAGAGTGTCAGACGGGCACGGGGGCGTGCCCAGCGGACACGGGGCCGTGCCCAGCCTTCTGTTCAGCCTATAAATAGGAGTGCTTGGTTTCATTTCAACTCATCCCTTGGCACACCACCTCTCTCACACTTCATCCACCACCCACCACCACCATAACACCATCATCCACCACCATCATCCATTGTCCATCGTAGAGTGTGTGAGTCGTCTCGGGATCCAAGATTGATCGTAAGAGTTCTTGACAATCAAAGGCCATGTTTGCCTAAGTCTCTTACATCACTTGGTGAAGACAAGTGTTTAGTATAATACTTTTTATTTTTAATCTTTTGCACTTTTTATTTGGTTTTGTATTAATGACTTTAATAACTAGTTGCTTATGTTGAAGGTGATCTTTCCTTATCGTTTGTCCGTGGTGTCTTGGCATTATTTTACTGTCTATATAAAATAAAAGATTTTCACCATTCATATCTCCACGGTCTATATGGAGGTATGTTGGCTACCTGGTCGGGGGTTAAGGGAACGGTTTGGTAAGGGTCTTGCCCTTGTTCAGTGATGTGTGTAAAATGCAACATATAAATCACATCAATTAAGGCATAAAACTAACCCTTTTTAAGTACTAATGTTGGAAAAAGAGTGTTTTTGTCTTCCTTTTGTATTTTCAGGAAGAAATGAGCTCAAAATCACAAAAGAAGCAAAAAGACAACTAATTCAAGCATAAATACAAGAAAAGGAACAAAA